>NC_064768.1:40869714-41169714 GCF_011397635.1 Epinephelus fuscoguttatus | reverse complement strand
GAATACTGTAGGAAGCTCCTCCCCTACAAACTGCGTCCAACAAACAACACAGAGAGTTTAACAATGTTCAGACTCGACTTGATTCAGTTCAGACATTAAATGAATTCTGTCAAAGTGCGATGTCACTTCAGGAGCAGTCGACCCAGAGGACGGAGGCTGAGGGGGAGCAGCCGCCAGAGAATCCGAACGTGGAGGTGAGTTCACTTCTTTCTCATCTTTATGAGACGTGACCAGAGACACGTTGACAGGTTGTCCGTCTGAACGTGACGTCTCAAGAACACCTTGAAGGGAATTTCTTCAAATTTGGCACAAACGTCCACCTGGACTTAACAGTGAACTGATTAGCATGTGGTTTTCAAAGGTCAAGGTCATTATAATGTTGTAGAGTCCTGCATGGGTCCATTATTTAAAACCCTCCCCCATGATCAAACCCCCCCCAGGCTCCAGTCCCTCACATGAAGCTGGTTCTCCGTTCTTGAATTGGACGTCTCTTTGACTGGATGGTGAAAACATTCAATCACTGCCAGGTTAGGAAACATGTTAGCATGCTCCTTCCACCACCATCAAACCTCCAAAGGATCCCAACTCCATGTAGGCTGCCACCTCATCCTCGGGCTGCACAGTGTCATGGCTGGAGTCCTCCACGTCGGTGACCAATGTGACCACGGGGTCAAAGGTTACACTGGTGTCACTGGCTTTCAAAATAAAAGCAACTGCAGCTTGATAACAGTGATTTAGATGTTAGAATATTTTACCTGTGAATTTATATATATAAACATGTTGTTACCCGTTACACAGCTTCTTGTGGGTTACCTGCAGGTACCCGACCTGGTGCAGGACTCTGACCTTTCATCCAGTTCATTCTCATAAACGCAATACCTCAAAACGTCCTTGAGGGATTTGGCACAAACGTCCACGTGGACTCAAGAATGAGCCGATTAGAATCTGGTGATCAAAGAGCAGGCAGCAGATGTTGAACAGACTAATATCCTCTGTTAAATATGCCACAAAACGATGGCTGCTTCAGGTGCAGTCAGTCAGACAGAGAGGGTCAGACCAGCCCCCACGATGTTTAGCTGGACATTAGTGATGTCATGATAGTCCAAATTCTAACTTTGATGCACCTCTTCTTCATCAGATGGAGGAGAGTTTGTCTCCGGCTGCAGCCACCACAGCAGAGGAGGCCATGGCTTCATCAGGTGACGGTGCAGAGAGGGAGGCACCTCACGGAGACAACACCGCCTCAGCAGGGGACGCTCAGTGCCCCGCTGGGGCCCCGACAGGACGGGAGGGGGCGGCCCCTGAGGTGGAGCCATGGGCTGCAGCTGTTCCACCCGTAAGGAATCAAATGGAAACACTTTAATACCTCGAAGTTGTTCTGTGTCTGTTTTATGGCACTTCTAACGCCTTGATGTGAAAAAGCTGTGTAGAAACAAACCTGCTGTGCCTATGATGTAAATCAGTCTCACATGTGACCAGAGCCATCATCAGCTTATAGATTATGACTGTGTGATAATGTCTCGCTCAGGAATGGGTTCCCATCATCAGACATGACATGCTGTCTCAGAGGAAGATCAAAGCCCAGCCGCCGCTGTCTGACGCCTACCTGCACGGTATGCCCGCCAAGAGGAGGAAGGTGAGCGCTGCGTGTGGGTGTAGTCTCACTGTAGACAGGACTGAGGGAGACTGTCAGAGTTGTTGTGTCAAAATCACGTCATCACTCAGTACGTCTGCAGTCACAGTGAAGCTATGTTTATAGCACAGTTTATCTGGCCTACTGTCCTTGTCCCAGTATACAAGCACGGGAGGGGAATCCATTTATTGAGCCAAGTATGTGCGACTCCTCTACGATAGGTGGAGATATGCCCCCTTTCAGCTTGTTAGTATTGGACCTTTTTCCTGTTGACCTATTACGTCACAGACCAAACAAAGCCCGGGGCGGAAACTGTGGAGCATGCTCAGAGTGGTTTTCGTCTGGTTTTAGTCAGACTGACACAATAAATCCATTTCCTTTGATGTCATGTAAACGTACTGATTGTCGTCAGGCTTTAGCTCCGTTCTTACGCTGAAGAAATCAGGTGACTTGTTGAAAATATCTTGTTAGCTAACAGAACAGAGTTGTGGGAGCCAGGCTAACTGTTTCCCTCTGCTTCCAGACTTTAAGCGAAGCAAAGCTCAGAAACGTCCTGAACAGACATAGATGTCAAAACGTCCCTTTAAGGATGTCTGATTTCAGGGTGCCAATCAGCTCACCTGGTAGAGCAGGTGTCCCGTGTACAAAGGCTTTGTCCTTGCCCCAACTGTAGCAGCTCGATTTCAACTCACTGCCCTTTTTGCTTCTGACGTTAAAGAAGTTGTCCCATCGATTTGAGGCAATAAAGCCCCAAAAAGGTCTTTTAAAAAGCGTCTGTTTTCAGGAGAGTAACAGTTGTGTTTCCGTCCCTAGACGACACAGTGTGAAGGCCCACACCTGTCTCTGTCAGACGCAGTGAGTCGAGCCGCTCGTGCCACAGGAGCCCTGCCTGTCACCGCCCCAAACAGCCTGCAGGGGGAGCTGGAGAGGCCGGAGCTGCAGGAAGCATACACCAGACAGGTAACGCACTGCTGCTGAACTCTTTCATGTTAAGGTGGATTTATACTTGTGTAGTGGTGTGTCTGTGTCACTCTGCAGTTACACCTCCAAACACTAGTTATTGTCTTTTTATTTATTGTTTCTTATCTGTGAAATTAAAGTAAATCAAAGCTTTGTTTCCACTGAGGGAAATGGTTTCAGTTTACAGAGACAGACCTGGGGAGGTGCACGTCAGGCTACAGCGTAGGGTACGGCGTGAATTCGCTGCCTTATTCACCTTCAGTTATCGTGTTGATTGTGTAGCTTTATACACTGGTGAAGGACTGATGGAGTTATTCTGATAAGGACTTACTCACCTCTCTGTCCGTCCTCCCTTCAGGTAAAGAGCGACATCAAAGAGCGAGTGAGAGATGATCCGGACTACAACGCTCAGCGATTCCCCAACACACACCAGGTTTTCTCGATAGAGGACTCCTAATCATCCTCAGCCCAGGATCAGGACCTGGTCCACAACAGGATCTGCTCACACTACCTGCAGCACCGAGCTCTGCTTCATGTAGTGTGGTAACATCCCACAGCTGCTGACGTCACCTCTCCTGCTTCAGAGTGTGACGTCACCTGCTGTGGTCGGTCACGAAGGATGGAAAAGACTGAAGACCCTCCACGACACATGATCCGTCACCTCATGCTAAAACATTCCCTCTGAGACCTCTGAGAAACTGATGATGGAATAAGTGAAGTGTCAGAGAGGCAAACACTGAATATAAGATCGTCTGACATCAGCAGCTCAGTGCAGAAGAGGACCGGGCCACCGAAACAAAAGATCTGGATTCATCTCAGAACTTGTGTAGGTGTGAAGCAGTCGGAGCATTAGAACGTGACACACCACAGATTATAGGACCACTTTAAGGGGAAGAAGTGATACTTTGAATTTAAGTTGTAATATTATGAGAACAGTCAGGACAGTAGGGGATTAAGTATCGTAATATTAGCAGAAATATGTAAAGCAAAAAATGTATGAGATAAACGTTAACATTTTACTAAGAGAAGTCGCAGTAGTTAAAGAATGAAGTCTGAAATATTCTGAGAATATTTAAACAGACAGAACTCTGTAAATGTTGCATTCAAGGACTGTCAGTAAATGTAAAAATATTCACATACAGTGTAATCACATGAAGCATGGTGTTGTGTGGTGTCCGTCCATCTGTCTGTTCCTAAAAGGAGTTTATTTCAAATTTGGCACAAACGTCCACTTGGACTCTGCGATTAACTGAAGTTTTGGTGGTCAAAGGTCAAGGTCACTGTAACCTTGTGTCCAACTCATTCTCATGACACAATATCTCAAGAAGTCCTTGAGGGACTTTCCTTAAATTTGGCACAAACATCCAGTCAGACTCAACATTGAAATGATTCAAACTTAGTGGCTGAAGGTCAAAGGTCAAGGTCAGTATGATCTCACAGAACATGTTTTTGGCCATAATTCATGAATTTTTAAGTCACTGTGACACTGTTCGTTGCATTCTCGTGAATGTGGTATCTCAAGAACACCCTGAAATGTCTTTAAATTTGGCACAAACATCTATTTAGCTGTAACAAGAACAGATTAGATTTTGGTGGTCAAAGGTCAAGGTCATTGTGACCTTGTGTCCAACTCATTCTCATGACACAATATTTTAAGAAGTCCTCAAAGGAGTTTCCTCAAATTTGGCACAAACTTAACGATGAACTGATTAAAAATTGCTGGTCAAAGTTCAAGGTCACGTGATTTCACAAAACATGTTTTTGGCCATAACTCATGAATTCATAAGTCACTGTGACATTGTCCATTGCATTCTTGTGAATGTGGTATCTCAACAACACCTCGTGATTTTCTTCAAATTTGGCACAAACGTCCACCTGGACTCAAAAACAAACAATTCAAATTTGGTGACATCATCATATTCTACATAAAACACTTGTGGACGTTACTCTGTCAATGTGTCCACCTTCAAACTGTGCTGACTGTAAAGATCTGTGCTGTCAGGTCAAAGGTGTGTGTACAGCAACCATATTTTCACAGACATAGTGGGCGGAGTCAAACAACCGCAGGGTGGTAATTCTACTTTACATGTAATGTCTTTATTCTTATTTCAAGATGACTTTGTTCTCCAAATGTCAGACCTTTGTGTCCTGATATGCCATCACACAGCAGATCTTATGCTACAAACGTAGTTGCATTATAAATGTGTAAAAGATAAACGTGTAAATTGTACATAGTCGATGGGCAGTGATGTCATAGAGCTTCGCCAGTGGCCATCAGGCGAGTAGTGTTTCCTGCCGTGGCATCAGATTTTTATTTTTTAGCATCATGAATACAGATAGCTCATGTTTTTTTTTTTTGTATTTAAGGGCATTATCTTCATCAGTGACGCAGGATACTATGACCATGTGTTCAGCTGTAGTGTGATGCAGCGTCACCCGCTGGTCAGGCCGCGGTGGTGGTAGAAGTTTGTGATGTTTGTCTGAAGGTGTCGGTAGAGATTTGTCAAACTGTGAATGGTGACTGTGCTTGTTAACAACAATGACCTGCAGTAAATTAACTTCTAAACAAATCTTTCTGCATCGCTTCATTTACAAGGAATATTTAGAGTAACATGTTGGTTAGATGTGACGAACCCTGTGTGTGTACGGTCTGCGCTGAGGGCGGGGCAAGAGAAAATAAGTGGAGGATCCAAAATATGAAAGGAAAAGTTTCATCCTCTGGGGAGCATGAATGTGATCGGGATGTTTCCAGGAAACAAGCAACACAATGAGCATGTGTGTGTCGTTAATCTGGTCTGTCATTGTGATTTCCTCCCCTGGACTGAAGAAGATCCACTCAGAGTGACGTCATCACCATCCAAAAACAATAAATGAAACAAACACTGTTTACTGGCTCATGTGACTTTGTACAAAATCTCACAGAACATGTGACCAAATTTTGTTGGGGCGACTTTGGAACAGTGGGATGTGTTAATGACCCTGCTAACACACTGAACAACAAGAGTATCAATGTATAACATGATGTTTATTCCACTCCAGAAGGGACTTGATCACTAAATTAGATTGGGAAAAGAGTGGATATGTCGATACTGCCCAAATGAGTTGTTATATGTCAGCAAAAATTCAATAGTATGTCGTCCAAAATCACGAAAAAAAGTCATAGTATAGCATGTCGTCCAAAACCATGAAAAAAACGTCATAGTGTAGTATGTCGTCCGAAATCATGACAAAAAAGTCATAGTATAGCATGTTGTCCAAAATCATGAAAAAAAAGTCATAGTATGTCGTCCAAAATCACGAAAAAAAAAGTCATAGCATGTCGTCCAAAATCACGAAAAAAAGTCACAGTATAGCATGTCGTCCAAAATCATGAAAAAAAAGTCATAGTATAGCATGTCGTCCAAAATCACAAAAAAAAAGTCATAGTATAGCATGTCGTCCAAAATCACGAAAAAAAAAGTCATAGTATAGTATGTCATCCAAAATCACGAAAAAATTGTTATAGTATAACATGTCGTCCAAAATCATGAAAAAAAAAGTCATAGTATAGCATGTCGTCCAAAACCATGAAAAAAAGTCATAGTATAGCATGTCGTCAAAAATCATGACAAAAAAGTCATAGTATAGCATGTGGTAAAAAATCACGAAAAAAAGTCATAGTATGTCGTCCAAAATCACGAAAAAAAAAGTCATAGTATGTCGTCCAAAATCACGAAAAAAGTCATAGTATAGCATGTCGTCCAAAATCATGAAAAAAAAGTCATAGTATAGCATGTCGTCCAAAATCACAAAAAAAAGTCATAGTATAGTATGTCGTCCAAAATCATGAAAAAAAAGTCATAGTATAGCATGTCGTCCAAAATCACGAAAAAAAAGTCATAGTATAGTATGTCGTCCAAAATCACGAAAAAAAAAAGTCATAGTATGTCGTCCAAAATCACGAAAAAAAAGTCATAGTATAGTACGTCATCCAAAATCACGAAAAAAAAAGTCATAGTATGTCGTCCAAAATCACGAAAAAAAAAGTCATAGTATAGCATGTCGTCCAAAATCACGAAAAAATTGTTATAGTATAGCATGTCGTCCAAAATCACAAAAAAAGTCATAGTATAGCATGTCGTCCAAAATCACAAAAAAAGTCATAGTATAGCATGTCATCCAAAATCACGAAAAAAAAGTCACAGTATAGCATGTTGTCCAAAATCATGAAAAAAAAGTCATAATATAGCATGTCGTCCAAAATCATGAAAAAAAGTCATAGTATAGCATGTCATCCAAAATCATGAAAAAAAAGTCACAGTATAGCATGTTGTCCAAAATCATGAAAAAAAGTCATAGTATAGCATGTCGTCCAAAATCATGAAAAAAAAGTCATAGTATAGCATGTTGTCCAAAATCATGAAAAAAAGTCATAGTATAGCATGTCGTCCAAAATCACGAAAAAAAGTCATAGTATAGCATGTTGTCCAAAATCATGAAAAAAAGTCATAGTATAGCATGTCGTCCAAAATCATGAAAAAAAAGTCATAGCATAGCATGTGGTCCAAAATCATGAAAAAAAGTCATAGTATAGCATGTCGTCCAAAATCATGAAAAAAAGTCATAGTATAGCATGTGGTCCAAAATCATGAAAAAAAGTCATAGTATAGCATGTCGTCCAAAATCATGAAAAAAGTCATAGTATAGCATGTCGTCCAAAATCACGAAAAAAAGTCATAGTATAGCATGTCGTCCAAAATCATGAAAAAAGTCATAGTATAGCATGTCGTCCAAAATCATGAAAAAAAGTCATAGTATAGCATGTGGTCCAAAATCATGAAAAAAAGTCATAGTATAGCATGTCGTCCAAAATCATGAAAAAAAGTCATAGTATAGCATGTGGTCCAAAATCATGAAAAAAAGTCATAGTATAGTATGTCGTCAAAAATCATGAAAAAAAGTCATAGTATAGCATGTCGTCCAAAATCATGAAAAAAAGTCATAGTATAGTATGTCGTCAAAAATCATGACAAAAAAGTCATAGTATAGCATGTCGTCCAAAATCATGAAAAAAAGTCATAGTATAGTATGTCGTCAAAAATCATGACAAAAAAGTCATAGTATAGCATGTCGTCCAAAATCATGAAAAAAAGTCATAGTATAGCATGTCGTCCAAAATCATGAAAAAAAGTCATAGTATAGTATGTCGTCCAAAATCATGAAAAAAGTCATAGTATAGCATGTCGTCCAAAATCATGAAAAAAAGTCATAGTATAGCATGTCGTCCAAAATCATGAAAAAAGTCATAGTATAGCATGTCGTCAAAATTAATGAAAAAAAGTCATAGTATAGCATGTCGTCCAAAATCATGAAAAAAGTCATAGTATAGCATGTCGTCAAAATTAATGAAAAAAAGTCATAGTATAGCATGTCGTCCAAAATCATGAAAAAAAGTCATAGTATAGCATGTCGTCCAAAATCATGAAAAAAAAGTCATAGTATAGTATGTCGTCCAAAATCATGAAAAAAAGTCATAGTATGTCGTCAAAAATCATGACAAAAAAGTCATAGTATAGCATGTCGTCCAAAATCACGAAAAAAAAGTCATAATATAGCATGTCGTCCAAAATCATGAAAAAAAGTCATAGTATAGCATGTCGTCCAAAATCATGAAAAAACGTCATAGTATAGTATGTCGTCCGAAATCATGAAAAAAAACGTCATAGTATAGCATGTTGTCCAAAATCATGAAAAAAAAGTCATAGTATGTCGTCCAAAATCACGAAAAAAAAAAAGTCATAGTATGTCGTCCAAAATCACGAAAAAAAGTCACAGTATAGCATGTCGTCCAAAATCATGAAAAAGAGTCATAGTATCGCATGTCGTCAAAATTCATGACAAAGTAGTTATAGTACAGCATGTCGTCCAAAATCACGAAAAAAAAAGTCATAGTATAGTATGTCATCCAAAATCACGAAAAAATTGTTATAGTATAGCATGTCGTCCAAAATCATGAAAAAAAGTCATAGTATAGCATGTCGTCCAAAACCATGAAAAAAAGTCATAGTATAGCATGTCGTCAAAAATCATGACAAAAAAGTCATAGTATAGCATGTGGTAAAAAATCACGAAAAAAAGTCATAGTATGTCGTCCAAAATCACGAAAAAAAAAGTCATAGTATGTCGTCCAAAATCACGAAAAAAGTCATAGTATAGCATGTCGTCCAAAATCACGGAAAAAAAAAGTCATAGTATGTCGTCCAAAATCACGAAAAAAAAAAGTCATAGTATGTTGTCCAAAATCACGAAAAAAAAGTCATAGTATAGTACGTCATCCAAAATCACGAAAAAAAAGTCATAGTATGTCGTCCAAAATCACGAAAAAAAAAGTCATAGTATAGCATGTCGTCCAAAACCATGAAAAAAAGTCATAGTATAGCATGTCGTCAAAAATCATGACAAAAAAGTCATAGTATAGCATGTGGTAAAAAATCACGAAAAAAAGTCATAGTATGTCGTCCAAAATCACGAAAAAAAGTCATAGTATAGTATGTCGTCCAAAATCACGAAAAAAAAGTCATAGTATAGTATGTCGTCCAAAATCACGGAAAAAAAAAGTCATAGTATAGTATGTCGTCCAAAATCACGAAAAAAAAAGTCATAGTATGTCGTCCAAAATCACGAAAAAAAAAAGTCATAGTATGTTGTCCAAAATCACGAAAAAAAAGTCATAGTATGTCGTCCAAAATCACGAAAAAAAAAGTCATAGTATAGCATGTCGTCCAAAATCACGATAAAAAAAAAAAGTCATAGTATAGCATGTGGTTGTTGCGGTATCTTCCTCCGGTGTAAAGAAGACACTCAGACTGACGTCATGGTCAACATCCAAACACAATAAACAACACACACACTTCATTGTTACTCATAAGTTTATTTTATTCACACAGCAGGATTCACACAGGAGTTACTGCAGCAGTACATGTGGAAAAGAAGCAACACAGAACCAGACATGTTTTACTCTACAGATATGAGTCATGAACACACAGCAGAGAGTCTCCACCTGATGAACCAGAGACTCAACAACATGCTTTTATTGCTCAGGTTCCAGAAGCGCTAAATATCGTCAAGCTGTGTGAAACAAAGTCAAGTCACATCGAATGCCTGAGCGCCCACTCTGAGCATGTACAGCTACATGTTCACGTACAACCGCACTAATTCAAACAGAAACTGCTCCTGTACGGAGACGTTCCTCTGTGTTTAGCATCAATGACAGACAGACGTGTTTCTCTAATGGTCACATGTAGGTCGTCTCTAAGGGACAGAGGGGGGCGTTCAACACACTGCATCATCTATAACCATGTGTTCATACGGAGCAGCTGAGCACGTCTCTGTTCAGTCATGTGTCACAGGGCTGAGTGTGTCATCTGGAACGTTTGTCTTGGCAACACGACAATGCGTTAGCTTTTTGTTTTTAGCATTTCACAAAGCAGGTCTGAGCGACTGTTCTGATTGGCTGTGAGACTGGAGGAGGGCTGACGGGTGAATTTCTAATCTAGTGTCGACAGAGATACAAGAACAAAATCTACAAGGCTTGAATATAGACGTTTATTGATTTATGAATGGCACAAAACTCCGATGAATCACAATAACACATTTCTTTTCCGGAACCATCGTCATCATCGTCATCATCATCATCATCATCATCATCCTCACGCTGATTCTGGATCATTTATGTGGACATCAACAAGTTATCCAGGGTCAACGTGACGATGATGATGGTCATGGATCAACGTAAGCAGCTCTGTCCACAGTCCACATGGTGATGATGTTCTTGGATCAATCTAAACAAATTATGCAGGATAAAGACGATGATGATGATGATGATGATGGTGGTCCTGGATCAACTCGGAAAAAACCCTTTTGAATCAGCTAGTAAAAAGGAGGGAACCTGTGTCTTCCGCAGATCTTTGCAACTGCAAAATGACATCATCATTACTCTTAATGTTTGTGAACAATATTTTAGCCTATTGGCAAGTTTACTCGTTAGCATAGCATACCTAGTTAGCAGGCTAAGTCACTAACCCTGCAGCAGCTCATCAGGTTTTTGTTCAGTGTTACTGAGGATTTTGTTCGATTCGGAAAACGATCTTAGCTCTGAAGAGGCACAGGAGCAGCACACTGATGATGTCAGAGGGCTGTGATTGGTTGATCACAATGTTGGCCCTGGAACAAATCTGGGATGTTGATGCAGGCGCGTGTCCTACTTGGCAACATCACATCGTGCATGGGATATCGGCAGAAATCCAACATCGTGCGTCCCTGATTTGTTTATAATGTTCATTCATTCTTTGTGCAAGCTAAGAAAAAACATGTTGGCTGATCCTCACAGTTCATTTTAAAGCTAATATCAGGCGTGACCGATGACGTGCTGATATCATCATGCATCCCTACACTCTTCTACATTCTGACATGATAACAACATGTCAGGGCACGTTAGCTGCAACATGCTCAGCTGCATGTAAACAGGAGAATCAGTGGAATATTCACTTCCATCAGTCATGTAAACAGCTCTGCAGGAATATTGTGTTTTTGGAGTGAGGGCGAAAAACAGAATCATTTGTGAATGTCAGTGTAGTCGGTTTATTTCACTTCATTCATAGTATGTCGTCAGATGGACATGAGGCTGAGAGACGGACTGATACATTGTTGGTTTCAGCCTGTACGTGGGATTTGTTTAAGCGCAGAATAAAATTTGCCTCATCCTCTTTAGCTCTACGTCGTTCTGATAAGGCTGCTTTCACACCTGCCGTCACACACGTCACCTGTGAGAGCAGCAGGTTCACACAAACACGCCTTCAAAATAACTTCTATAATCTACGTCCACAACATCTCTCCACCACAGTCGTCCCATAACTCAAACATGTTCAAAAGAGTTTCACCAGGAAGAATAAACGATTCTGTCACAAGCTTCAGTCTATGTACAGCCGATGTTCAAGTCACGGTGTGTGCTGAGAGGCCTCGTCACATCGGTCTGCGGCTATCCTTCTTAAATGTGAGTGTATTTTGTGTGCGCTACATGGAGGGAGGCGGACAGACAGGATCCACTGCTGCACTTCTAATAACTGGAAACCTCACTGTGGCAAGTTTCATTCTCACGCTGCTTTACGACATGCGAGTTAGCTTTGATGAAAACAGTTGTTTCCTCTTTGAGCTGCTGCTCCCTGGGCCCTGCTCAGGTCTGCAATCACTGATCCACACCAAGCCGCTGTCAAACTGATGTGGAGTATTCAAAAAAAAAAAACAACAATATGAGATCTTGGAAGATGCACTTATTAGATGACTGATGTCAATCTCATGTCTGTGTGTTCACCACTGAGCTGGAGTTAGTTAGCCTAGCTTAGCATGAGGACTGAGAGCAGGAGAGAGCAGCTAGCTGAGCCCCGTCACATCGAGCACTCACCAATGAACATGCTGTACTTCCTAAGTTTTTACAATTTGCAGTTTCAGGAGGAGTTAAGGGCTCAAACTATTTCTTGACCAACGGCAGCTGGGTGCAGCTTGTCGTCATAGTGACGCTGCCAGGTACAAGACCATCAGAGATCAAAATCAAAACCTTTGTTCACCAAGGTACAAACACAGGAGTGCTGGGTGAGAGCATCAACTATCGTTTGTCATGAAACAGCTCCAGCGTGTAACTTTCCCTAACACCACAAAGTTTCTGTTTTTATAGTTCTGTTTGTGTAAACAAGACACGGCAGTTTTAATCGTGAGCTCAGGTTAGAGTGTTGGTTTGCCTATTCAGTTGCCAGCTCAGCTAAACTGGCAGCTCATTTGGTTGGTCAGCAAGTTGCCTTGAATGTTTCTCTGTGTATTCACTAGAATAGCTAACGCAGGGGTCTCTGGTTGATGTTGAACTGAAGTTTACTGGGAGAGGAGCCTGCTTCTTTCCTGGAGCCAAACTTGACAATGGAGAAGATGAGTCCAAAGCTGTGACTGTAAAGCCCCGTTTTCACCAAGAACTGCAGTTCAGTTCAGTTCAGTTCAGTGCACTTTTTTTTCCATCTCCACAGTGAAAGTTGTGGATGGTCCCAACAGCAGCGTTCCTTAGCGTCCCCATGTTTGGTCCCCCCTCTGTTGGGGTACCTAGCACACAGATCTGGTACTAAAAGGTGGAGCTAGAAACCCTGCAGTCTGATTGGTCAGTAGAGGACGCTCACTCTGGTTTTATGTAACCTCTGTTCATACATCAGTAAACTACAACTATAAAATGAAAGAGAAAAAAATAACTTCATTCACTGGGCCGACTGCCGGCAACTTTTAAGGTGGAACGTTAACTTGTAATGTTACTCAATGCATGAGTTGATGACGTGAATCCATCAGCACACCTTAAATTTCACTGTGACAACTTTGACCATCACTTTAGTTTTTATATGACACACACTTTTAGTAATGACTTTAAAAATATAGATTCATTTGGAGCGGATTATGTGAAGGTCATATATTCTAATCCTCACTTCCTGTGGGCTACAGCAACACTAAACCCCTGAGCTTGCCTGAGAAGGACTAAATGCACAAAGCTGCTGTTTTGAAATATCCCATGGAGAGAGACTCTCACTGCAGCCTGTTCTATTTTGTTGTGAAAATGTGGGCGTGCAGCCTCGTTCTGTGGACGATAAACCAGGTGCAGACTTCCATCTGTGTCACCGCTGATGAGGAAATACAGCGAGTGCTGGACGGAGCAGTGAGTGACAACAACCCCGCCCACATTTAAGAGGACTGTCTGAACACACCGAGGGTCTAGGTACCATGTCTGAAGGCTTACTGCTGGTTCCAAAGGGACTGGACTGAAAGGGTTTGGTGGAGACGGGGCTTCAGACCCAGGCTGAAAATTACCAGAATTTTCTTTAAACCTACAGACATGAGATTCAAATCCAGGACTCTTGGCTCGAGAACACATCTAAAGGTTACCCATCTGCACTGCTGCACATAGCCCTCCACAGACCAGCATCTCTGAGACTTCTGTCATCATGAGAGATGTTAAACTGTTCAGAAACATCCGCAATGTCGAGTTTATTAAAGGTGTGTGCAGGTTAAGAATAAAGGAGTTGTATCTGACCAAAAAAACCTTGGGGTTTTAAGAAGGGTTGGTTTTAGTGTAGTCGGTAATGTTTGAAGATTTGAGTCTGTTACAACAACAGCTGGCGGCTGACTGGCAGAGGTGACCGTCATGTGACTCCTGAACCTGCTAACCCAGTTCAGTAACCACCTCCATTATTTCACATCACAGCTACAGTGAAATGAGAGAAAGGAAAAGCAGTGTAAAGTCTTGACTTTGTGTTTAATTCAGGGGCAACATGGTGAGACTTTAGGACAGAGGGTCTGACCCTCCTCTTTAATGTGCTCCTATGTTGAGAATGAATGAAACTTTTCAGAGTCACATGGACCTTAGACACATTGTTGATTCCACTGGCCATTGTTCCTCTAGCGTCACACCAGGCTCAGTCTCTGCTCTGTCGCCGCGAGGACAGGAGGAGGGGCAGCAGGTTGAGAGCCGGTCGGTGCTCCTGCACCCCGAGCGCCACCAGAGCGCCCGCCAGGAGAGAAGTCACTCTGGGCAGGACAGGGGGCTGAACCGGCATCACCTGCAACACAGAGACGATCAAACAGGAAGCTCAGCATGATGAACAAACAGCTGATCATCTGGTTGAGATTTAACTGAAACACATTAATGACTTCATCTATATAAGGGTTCTTCCTGTGAAAATGTGCGATATTTATAGGGATGGGTGCAGAGACCTGGTGTTAAACGGGCCATTAAGGATGATGGTAAGCTCAGACCTTAACTGTTCTGCTATCAGTGTTGGAGAAATTCAGAAGATATATTTCTTGTTCTTTGGGGTTACATAACGTTATCTTGTAGGCTTGTGCCGGTCTGAAAATTTTCCAGCTGGTTTGATTTAAAGCCAAATATCTAATTGAACCAATATATCGAATGATATACCTAATTTTAGCACTGCGGGTCACATTTGAACTATTTCTCCCAATAAAAGCCCATTATAGGTGTAATGCGCGTCAAATCCACTAGGTGGCGGTAATGCTGTATTAACCGTCAATACACACAAGGTTACACAAGAAGAAGAAGAAGAAGAAGAAGAAGAAGCAGGAGGTTAGGGCAAAGACAGTGGATAAACCAGTAATAATAGTACAGTATATACTGTATAGTACAGCAGTGATCCAGTATCTTTGGTTAGGGCAACAAACTGAATCACTGCTGACTCCCTCGCACTCTTCCCCGCCCCCAATGAAATTTGATTTCTCGCAGCAGCAGCAGCAGCAGCAGCAGACAGCTGAGCGGAGCTGCAGAGTCGCTCTGCAGCCTCTGAGACAAACTAAACAAAACACTTGTAGGCTCCTCCACTTCATCTATTAACAAACACAAACCTTATTAAGTTGTCATAATGCATGTTACAATGCAAGATAAGCTGAATATAGTCCCTTGACACGCCGCTGATGGGAAAAGCTTCTTTTTTTTTTTTTCTCCCCCCGCCCCCCCGGTTTATCCGTTTGACGAGAACTAAACCGGGTGGAGCTCGTAAACCAGACCGAACCGGTTAAACTGGAAATCAGCACAAGCCTATTATCTTGTACAGATTAAGACATTCATGACTAATGCATTTTTGCTACAGAGGAGAGCTCTCTTGTTTTTAACGTCTTGCGGACATCGACTTCAGAACGAGTGTAAATTCACAAAACAAATTAAAAATTTCTGTGTGAACATTAAATATCTTTGAACAGTATTGCATTCTGATTTTATTTATGTTTCACACTACATACAAACTCTGCTGACGTTAGGTTTGTATGTCAGCAGGTACCTGAAGGTATCAAACAGTTCTCTGCTCACCTTCTCAACTTTATGACAGTGAATGAGTCCGTCCTGCCCGATGTAAAAGGTAGAGAATGCATCATATGACCTGGAACATGAAGTTACATTATCAACCACTGTGTGCGTATTTCATAAAGGACAGGCTTTGACTTTAACATCCTCTCATCAGACTGAACTAGTAACATCTGTGTAACATCTGTGTAACAGCTCCACCTGCTGTCTGGACCTGGATGTGCAGTGTGTTACCTGTACAGCTGAGATTTGTCTTTGCGATAGAAGCGTAGCAGCAGAGAGTAGAAGGGAAGGCCCCTGATCCTCCAGCGAGCCTTGATGGTCCCGTCCTCCATGTGCTTGGTGAGCTTCAGCACCTCCAGCTGAGCCCGGGCGTAGTAACATAGACACAGGAGGCGCCACAGGGAGAGGGTCAGCTGGTACACCGTGCGGCCTCTACGATCACACACACACACACACACACACACACACACACACACACACACACACACACACACACAGGGAAGGTCAGGTCACACAGGAAGTGAAAACTTAAACACTGTGTTTAATCAGAGCATCAGAGTGTCTGCGATGAATCAGCAGCTTCACCTGGTCTTTGTGTTTAAGAGGCCGTTGATGAATTCCATATCCAAAGAGTACATGCTGTAGTCGTGGTTCTTCATGAAGAAACTTGGAAGCTGCAGAACAACAAAGAGATAAAGTTTCACAACAAGTCACACAGTCTACAGCAGAGTCCTGCAGCGGGGCAGGTACCTGACAGGTAACAACACGAGGGCGGGCAGAGGGTGAGAACTAAAATGTATTTTTTATTCTTCAGAATAAAACAAAGTAAAAAGATGTGCAGTGACGATGCCATCTCCACTGCACTACACACAGCCCTCACACACCTGGAAAAAATCAACAGCTACGTCAGGATGCTGTTCATCGACTACAGCTCGGCATTCAACTCCATCAATCCAGATAAACTGATGAGCAAGCTGCAAACACTCGGTCAGGGAGCTCAGCTCTGTCAGTGAATTACAGACTCAGCACTTGTCAAATTCGCAAATGACACAACCATAGTTGGACTCTTCTTAAACAGTAAAGAAACAGCCGACAGGGAAGAAGTCCAGAGCCTGTGCGCCTGGCGCAGGGACATCTGTATCTACACTGGGTATAAATCACTTCCATATATATTTAGTGTCTATAATCTCCACCTGTAAGAACCCTGTGAAGTGACAGCAAAAATAATAAATACCACAGCTGTGTCGTGTGCCCTTCACTGACTTCATGTTACAGGACGTTTGGGTTTCAAGGTGATGATGTGCTGTGCAGCTTTAACTCATGTATCCAGACACTGTGAGCATTCTTACCTCTATCCTCAGTCGTTCATACATCACGGCCAGTTTCTCCTCTCCTTCACTGTCTCCGTCAGCGTGCTCTCCCTCTGCTCTCTCTATATGGCTACACAGAGAGGTGGAGGGCGGCGGCGGCAGCTCCACAGGCTTACTGTCAAGTCCAAAATCCTGCCCAGACTCAGGCCTGCTGCCGGGCAGCGGCTCCGTGCCTGGGCAATGAAAACAATAGAACTGAGAGCCATACATGAACGGCGCCGGACACCTCTCAGCTTCAAACAGGCTCCTGAAGCAGCCGTGTTCTCTCTTTACAGCATCAACGCTGTTTCTCTTGAAGCTGTCGACGCTGATGTCATCCTCTCTGCTGCCGTCCACCGTGGTCAGCGGGAAGGAGAACTCGGAGGACTTGTGAGCCCCCGGAGCGAGGAGCTCTCCTACTTTACTGCGACTAAACAGAGGGATCTCCAGCAGGGTGTGGAGGGCGTCTGAGTCACCCTGTCGCACCAGCACGCACACGCTCAGAGACTCCTCCCAGTCTTCCTCATAGTACGCTCCAGTCTGAGGCTGGCTGGCATGGTGGAACGGGTGGGACAGCGCCGGCTGCTTAATGTTCTGATACCTCAGGCTGTTGGGGGGCACCAGAGCCCATGATGCACTGCTCAGGGGGCGCGTCTGACGGAGCCACTGACAGTCGGTTGCCTGAATGAGCAACAAGGACATGGTTAGAGAACAGCACGAGCTCTGACGTTATTGATCGCTATTAGGTCGTGAGATTCAGAGACAAATGACCCGCTGCAGGTCCAGGACATGGTGAGGCCATCTTAGCACAAAGACTGAGCGCATACCTGACTGAGACTCCAGCCCTGTCTTCTGATGGCTTGCCTTCTGCCATGGCTGCGGACACAACCCACCCAGAAGGCCACGCCCCCTCTGCTCACAGCCATTCACCACAGGGGCAGGGGCAACCCCAGTCACCAGCTCAGCCCCACAGCACGCACGACACGGCAAAGACACGCAGACTGTGACTCTGGACGACTCCCAGCTACAGCAGCAGGCTCTCTACCTCCAACCTGAGAGCACAGAGGAGAGACGGCAGAGCTCGTCACAGTTGGTTGCAAAGGGTTAACAGTGGAGCTGTCCAAACAGAAATTATATTGATATCTGCTGGAAATATTCACCAGCAAAAATGCCAAATAGTTACTGGTCCTGACGTCTCAAATGAGAGGATTTATTTACCGGGAGATCAGTGAGACCAGAGCTGCAACAATTAGCTAATTAATCAATGATCAATCACTCTGGAGCCTGGAGGATTGTGACGGGCTTTTCTTTTATTATTTCTGACCTTGTATAAACTCAGATCAGCCTTCCTGGATCGTGTTTCATTAAGTGAGGACACACGCCCTCACGGCTGCTCTGCAGAGCTGAGGGAGCTGCAGCGATGGTGATGACTCTCTGAGGGTTTGTCTCTATGAAACACCTTTCACATTATACAGTGAAGTGATGAAACAATCATCTGCAGCTTTGAAGAGAAAGAATTAAGCAGATACTAAATGTTGTGGACAGGGATGCGTGATAATACTGACACGTCATCAGTCTCAGCCGAAACTATTTTTCTTATTTTGCACAATGAATTAATATTACCTACTAAGGCTG
Source organism: Epinephelus fuscoguttatus (assembly GCF_011397635.1). NCBI lineage: Eukaryota > Metazoa > Chordata > Actinopteri > Perciformes > Serranidae > Epinephelus > Epinephelus fuscoguttatus. Next base: position 41,151,260 of record NC_064768.1, on the reverse strand, counting down.
TAATATGATATGAAAAATTTATATCGTGATACTCGCTATATTTCGATGTTTTGACATACTGACGTCATGCTGTTACCCACCGCAACAACAAACATGGCTGAAAGTGAAATTATTCCCGACTCCTCTGTGGTTCCAGTAAAAAGAGGAGCAGCTTCAGTAGTGTGGAATAAACTGTGGCGTCCTGAATGTTTTCCTTCTCTTAGCGCTCAGAGGGAACTCATTCAGCGGCTCCTCTGGCAGCAGCACAGCGTCTCTCCCTCTCCTCTCTGATTCTGTCACAAACCTTTGCTGATGGAAACCTATGTGAATAAACTCCATATATGTGACTGTATCATAACAGCCTGTCACAGGTTACAGCTGATGGTTAGAGATGATTTATATATATAGATCCCTGAATCTCACTCTGAGTTACTGTTGTTGTTCACAAACTAAAGAAATGAGAGATCAGTTTAGTTTTTACTGAATATTTGAAGCAAACTGTGAAACTAGATCACTGATTCTGTTGCAATTTTAAGTTATCTTTATTTCCACCTGGACCTTTATGCTCTGCCATTTCTCCTCTAACCATCAGCTGTAACCTGTGACAGGCTGTTATGATACACTACATGGACTACATCCGACGGCCAAGTAGCACGTACGTTCTGCGCCTGCGTGAGAGAGAGCGGAGTGAGAGAGTGGTACATCCTGTCAGCCGAGGGGTTTCCTATCTGTGCAGCCGAGCACCGCAGCACCTCCACGGACTATTACATCCAGACGGTCCCGGTGTTTCCTCCGCAGGCTCCACTTCACTCAGCTGCCCGATAAACCCGCTGCTTCTTCCCACTTTAACCTGAATAACAAACCAGGGCTCGGTGCTCCGGTTGGATCCAAACGGAGAGCCGGGGCTAGCTCAGAGACTAGCGGAGGCTAACTGGCTGTGCTTCCCTCCGGTCATGCTGCGGCTAACGCTCCGCTAGCCGCTCCCAGCTAGCTCCGGTTTGTTATTCAGGTTAAAGTGGGAAGAAGCAGCGGGTCTGTGGGGCAGCTGAGTGAAGTGGAGCCTGAGGAGGAAGCACCGGTTAGCCCCGGTTTCACTACAGGCAGATTCACTCGCTACAGGGGCGAGGAAATAAAACCTGAACAGCCAATCAGAGTGATCTCTCTCACCGACAAGCTCCACCGCCGATTCAACATGCTCAATCAGCCGAAAAGCTGCCGACGCCAAAGTGCCAACGGTGCAGGACACACCGCAAAAACTAGGCCGACAGACGCTCAATGACGGCCCGACTTTGGTCGACGGCCAACTGTCGGCTTGGTGTGTCAGGGCCTGTGTCAGTAAAACATTCAGGACGCCACAGTTTATTCTACACTACTGAAGCTGCTCCTCTTTTTGGAACCACCACGGAGTCTGTGATCATTTCACTTTCAGCCATGCTAGTTGTTGCCGTGGGTAACAGCATGATGTCAAAATGTCAACAAGTCAAAATATCTTCAGTATCACGATATGAATTTCTCATATTGTATCAAAACTGTGCAGCTTTAAAGAGAACAGGTTGGTATCATATCAGCAGATACTTAACATTGTAGAATCTGTGCAGGAAAAGAAAAGTCAAACAAAACAGTTGATGGATTTTTCCTTTAACCTGAGTCTCCTCCTGAGGTCTCTGCAGACTGAGCCAAGAGCACATGACCTGCAGCACACCACGAATTAATGACCACGGACTCCATGGTGACAGCTGAGCCTGAATGAGGCAGAAGTCTAACATGACTCTGTCCTCACAACTAATAATGTCCAGAGGTGTGAAGGTCTATACATGTTTAATGTTTCCTTTGGGTTGATCACAGCTACATGAGCAAAGTAGGGTGAAGACATAACTTGGTGACACGAGAAGGACATGACGTGGTTTGTCACATTTGATAAATATAAAGCATTCATATAAGATAACCCATGTATAAGGCATAAAGCAGTAATCAAAATAACATGTGACATGGCTGCATCTTCCTTTATCATAAGACAATGCTGGTAATTTCTACACATAGCGACACTCCACATGATTCAGTGACCTATGAGTAACTATTATTGTACTGACCTGTGTAAAACATCATCATTACGTTACTGTGTGTTGATTAAATTAAAAAACACTACCGTCACGATTTATCACATTAGCATTATCATCATTTTATGTAATGCAGTCACCGCCTAAGTTATGAAACAGCTGCATTTACAGCTCCTGCTCACTGCTTATTATATGACTATGTATTTATCTTACTATAAAACCCGGGACTCGTGATATGTCCTCCTTCTGCTGCCCATACAACACTAGCTGTTAGCTAGCTGTCCAACTTGACAGCCAGTGATAGCTGCTAGCTTGTTATGCTAGCTAGCTAACGGCTAGTAGCGAGCTAGCCACCGGCTTGACAAACGTCCCTGTAATGTTACCTTTTACATATAAAACCCGGCTGCAGTCGGTGTGGACGCGGTGCCTCTCCGGGTCCGGGTGTGTGCGGTGGTCACGGGTGGGTTAAGGCTGGTAACGAGCCGGTTATCGTCACATAGCTGACTTACACAAATGTCATTCCGCCGCTGAGTGTCCTTGTCCCGGCCAACACGCCTCACGCAGCCCGGCGTGATGCTGCCTTCACTGCTGTCGGAAATACCAGTGCTGCCTCTGTGTAACGAAAATAAAGCAGAGGGTGTGGAAGTTATAGAAAGTCCACAAATGATGACGTGTACCGTTTATTTTTCAGTCACATCAAACATCTAGACGATGTGTTTAACCCCCATTTTATGACGTCAGACCAAACTTCCTGCTCTCGGTGCTTCAGTGCACTTTAGAGACCATGAGCTGCAGGGAGGACGCGTTCAAGTGCTGATAAGCTGCCAATGGAGGAGACAGAGGCCACTGATGTCAAGACAAGGAAGCTTCTCACAGTGCAGGGAGGGTTTCAGCCCAAGTCCAGCACCCTGAGACCGTACTCTGAGTCCGGCACCCTGAGACCGTACGCTGAGTCCGACACCCTGAGACCGTACGATGAGTCCGACACCCTGAGACCATACGCTGAGTCCGGCTTTGAGCCAGAAGAACTGATGGTTTAAAAAATGAATCATAAAGACATTTAATTTGATTCATCTCTCAGCCTCTGAGGCAGCTGCTAACATCTGTATTTATATCTGTAATATGAGCATCTTTGTCAACAGCTGACTGTGAGAGGAAAAGAACTCAGCTGGAATCAAACCTACAACCTCTGGATGATGATGTTGATCAGTGACTGTGTTCTATGACACTATCCTGCACATGTTACTGTATTATATTCAGAGCAGTGTCATGTGTGGCCCTCAGCAGCAGAGGGCAGCGTGTCCACTCAGGAATCAATATGCTTTTTATCGTTCACTCATTCATTTGAGTTATTTTATCACATTATTTTATAAAGTTAAAATCAAACAAAATATTGTTTGCCAGAAATAATAACAAACAGTTTTACAGTAGATCAAAGACGTGTAGGTAATGTTGGAATAAACATGATTATGTTTTAAAGAGGAGAACAAAGCTACAGATACATAAATAATTTCCAGTATTTCTAAACCTGCACGTGAGACTGAGGGTGAGATTAAAACCATGAACATTATAACTGTGTTTCAGGACAGGAAATGATTACTGGCTATTATTGGCTGGCTTCTTTTTATTTTAAATAATATTCGTAAGAATATGATGTAACCTAAAAATGTTAATAAGGTGCAGATTTTATGGTAAAAATTTTTAATGATTAATATTTTATGGATTTTATTTTTGCTTTTTGTCTACATAAACAGTCACTGCATTAATAAATCAAATAAATGTCTGTCAGGCCATTTAAAGGTAAAACAGGGACACAGTTTGTATAAATGAAACAACCTTACAGCACGTCACTGTATGAGTCAGATCATTTAAAGAATATTAATCCTGATGGTTCTCAGTATTTATGAAGTCGTCTTCACACAAACAGTGTGGACAAATAAAACAGCCTCACTATAACTCTCTGACTCCACTCCCTCCTTCTTATTTCACTCACAGGCTCTGCTGCTGAGTAGCTTTTATTTTATTAACAGTGTCTGTACTTGACTCTGAGTCGTTATATTTTGTCAACTTTCACTTTTACTCCACTACATTTCCCCGAAGCATCTTATTACAAATTAGAGAAGGAAGTGAAAACTGGATTTTGTTCTTTAAATCTTTTAAGTGTAATCTACGCTCCATTTTTTAATGTGGTGTTGATGCTGAGAAGAAATAAACTTTATAATCTCCAGAATTCTGACCACTTCCTGTTGTACTTGTACTTTTACTTTCAATACTTTAGTACATTGAGTTTTATAAAGTTACTTTTGATACCTAAGTACAGTAAACATCAGATACTTTAAGTAATATTCTAACAGGTGACTTTAAGTTTTACCAAAGTCATTTTCTGGTGCAGTATCTGTACTTTTACTCAGCCACCACTCCTGTTCTCAACAAGACGACTGGCTGCTGAAGCTGTGATGATAAACAGGAATGAATCATCATACGTCAACATCAGACGGTGACTCTTCTTCATCAACACACAGGTCATTTTAGTGGAGGACTGGACCTGACTGTGGAACCCTCCAGAAGAGCTAACTAGCACCTACAAACACACACAATACGACAATACAGAGAAGAAAAACAATGTAAAGTGCTGCAGGCCATTAAAAGCCTTTCAACATAGATAGAATACATTAAAACAGAATAAATCAACATTAAACAAAGGACAGCCCTAGCTGGAATTAAAAGCCGTTCTATGAAGGCAGGTCTGAGCTTAGATTTAAAAAGGCCGAGATCAGTAATGATGTGAATGTCAGGGTGGAGCTTGTTCCACAGTCTTGGAGCAGCAGCAGCGAACGAACCATCACCCGACTGTCTGTACCTCGACCCTGGGACGTCTAACAGAAGCTGAGCAGACGAGCGCTGACAGGTAGAGAGGAGCCAGGCCGTTAATGGCATCAAAAACAAACAACAAAAGTTTGTTTAAAAAATCATGATACATTTGTAACGATTGTTTACACACTAACGTCATAAATAATACACAGTTATTGAAACTCGACACACAAGGAGCAAAACATCAGACACACGTGAAGACACAGGTAACCAAAGTCAGGTTTGCTCAACACACAACACACGTGATAGAGGACAGCTTTACAGGTTTTCTCAATTGTTTACACGCAATTTTGAAAACAGGGCTCCTTTTTTCAAAATATTCACACAGTTATCCAAACACCACACTCAGTTTGCATAACTCCTAGATTCTTTGCAAAATGACGCACTTCGGTCAAAACATATAAACATATTTATAAAAATGCTGTTTTGTTTTCATCTCACTGACACAGTCTTCACATGATCAGACACTGTTGCAGTCAGTTACACACTACAGTGATCAATACAAAATACATTTGTAAAAACCCCTATTTTAGGAAATAGCTAGTGCTAGACTTTTTTGCCAGACGTTTTTATGTAAGGGATCATTTAGATGACAGAAAGATATTGTCAGACCCACAACATTCTTCATGATTACTTTGAGGTACACAGAGAAAGTACACAAATACAACAAACAAACACAACACTGATTGCAGACTGCTGCAGACTGAAAATATTGATTTCTTACCACACTCAGTTACAGTAACAGATCAACAATGAAAATCAGAACAAAACAGTAGTTTTTCTTACTACTGTAAAGTGTGGACAAATAAAAACTCCTCTGTTGGGTTTAGGAATGGGGAGCATGGTGGAAGGTATAAGACTGCAAATTCAGGGTGCTCATGGAACCAACTGTGGACCAGAGCAGATCGATGGAAAGAGACATTGTCCCAAACAACAATGTACTGCATGTGGTCCACTTGGTTTATGGTAAGCACCTGTGTGCTTCCACACCAGGTGGATGTGATTATCCAGTTCGTTCATTAGTGTGGTCGTTGACAAGCCGGGCCTTTGTAATGAGAAGGAGGTAACCTCACAATCCTTATCCGTGTCTAAGGTGTGACAATGCGTGTAGAGTTTTGCAAATCACTGTGTGTAATGTTTTGCAAACAGTGTGAAGCTGAGTCTGTGCTTATTGTTGTGCAACTATGGACAGGTGTTTTGCTTCTTGAGTGTAAAGAGCTTTCATTTTAGTGCGTAAACAACTGTAAAAAATAATGTAGGCTACAGTCTACATCTTTTGAAGTCGTTCTAACTCTGATGTTATTGAGTCCTGTGAGTCTTTATAATCTGACAAACTAAATTAATTTAATATAACCAACATGATTAGCTTTGGCATTAAAAGCTTAATTAACCAAATTAATATTTATCCAAAAGCTGTGTTGATATTTAGAGATGAAATTATTTTATTTAATATTCTAACGTATTATTTTTAATTCAGTCCTGTTTAGAAAATTCAAAAATGTTTTTGATTTTTGACAAACTTCTTTAAATAATTTGTCAGCTGACTGAAACTTGTTACTGAAACTGAATTTTTTTTTTAATCTATTTTCAGCATTATTCACGAAACACATGAAACATTTTTTAGAGTGTTATCTTCAGTTCAGTATTGAGAATAAACAGATTTTGTTTTACATCACGCCACAAAAAAGTGCCAAAGACATACAGTCACAGTGTTTTTATATTCAGCATGTGTGGTTAGAGAAGTAGAAATGTTTGAATGTTTTAGATGTAGCACGGCCGTGTGCAGCTGGAGGTGGAAGGATGTAATTATCTGGTGTTTGAAAAGTTTGGAAGCAAAAGTTTAATTTTTAGAAGAGTTGATAAAGTTTTGAATGTAGTGCTCACTTATTTATGTGTCTCTGGTATCTGTGTGTGTGTGTGTGTGTGTGTGTGTGTGTGTGTGTGCAGTTTTAACAAACAGGGCTTCAGTTTCAGGATCTGTGTTTTCACAGTAGTGAAAAACTGTAATTCTTAGTAATTGCAGAAAGTTAGCAGCTGAGTGGACGAACATGAATTGACCCAAATTAATTTATTTTATAAAAGTTCTTCCACCGTCCTCACTCTTCTCATATTCTCTCACACAGCAGGCTGCATTTAAAATATAGTTGGAAATATCTGCACCACAACAAAGCTCCGTCAGCTCTTTATAACTTCTTCATTTGGAAATTAAACTCATTAAAGAAATTTACAGCCGTAAAACAGCCGGCTGCAGTGCCACGTTAACAACAACACAAGAGCCAGCGCTCTATAATAAACTTTATAAACCAACACAGGCTGAAACTCATTCCAATAACAATATCCACAAAACTTCAATAACAGAAGCTCGATATGTCACAAAGAAGAAATCACATTATTTTATTAATATTCCTGTTGTTATATTAAACTGAGCAGCTCATCACACTGTGTCAACCCCCAAACGTTTAGTGTAAAGTCTCCACAAACACTTTATGTTCCAGATCACCACACTCTATGAAATGATCTTATTTTGGAGACAGCTTGCACTCAAAACCTTTAGTTTAGTTCAGCACAGTAACATTAAAGTGTTGAGAACAGCAGAGACAAAAGAAATGTGTCACATGACCCTCGTCTGACAGGAAGCTGATGTCAGTTTATAACACAACTGTTTTTGTTGTTTGAGTGTTTAACTCTGTGTCACATGAACAGGAAAACACTGAGGACACATTTCACATTTCTCAAACTTCACTGAAATATAAAAACATATGTGAAGTGAACAACGACAGTGTTGTTAATTTTCCTTAAACTAATTTGGCTGAATCAGTGTTATGAATTATTCAACACACATCTCACTGTATAATGACGAAAACCCCCTGTGTGTGTGTGTGAGTGTGTGTGTGTGTGTGTGTGTGTTCCACGTTTTTCTCCTCACTGACTTGGTCAATCCATGTGAAATTTGGCACAGTGGTAGAGGGTCATGGGAGGATGCCAATGAAGCAATATTACATCAATTGGCCAAAGGGGGGCGCTATAGCAACCCATTGAAATGTCAAACTTTGAATGGGCATATCTCATGCCCCGTATGTGGTAGAGACATGAAACTTTGCACAGAGATGCCTCTCCTCATGAGGAACACATTTGCCTCAAGAACCCATAACTTCCGCTTATATAGATTTTCCGCCATTTTGAATTGTTTGAAAAACACTTCAAATGGATCTCTTCCTAGGAAGTTTGAGCGATCTGCATGAAACTGGGTGAACATAATCTAGGGAGCAATATCTAAAGTTCCCTCTTGGCAAAAGTTGGAAAACTTCCTAAAACTGAGCTTCTATAAGGCAATGAATATTGCGGAGGGCGTGGCTCATCACATAAAGGTGTAGAACATCTCAAGGGTTTCACCCATCACCACGCAACTTTGTAGGCATATGACCACACATAATCTGAGGGGACCCCTCCATTATTGAGCCCATCAAACAAAATGGGGGCGCTAGAGAGCTCATTTCTTATCTAGGCCTAACCGCCATATGGATTTTTACTAAACTTGGTAGATGTTTCCCATGTGAACTACCAGTGCGCCCCACTTTTAAGTCAATACAACATATAAACACTTTAACTATCTGCCTTTCAACGTGCTGCCTCAACTACTAATGTACAGTTTTAGCCCACTAACTATCCCACTATTGGCAATGGTACTGCTGTACTTTCAATAAAGCAATCGTACTATCAAACTCACAAACACTCTGTCTGAATACATTGCTCTTCTTAATGGGTTCAGTTGACTATTTAATCTGCAGTTTCCTATGACCTGTATCCCAAACACACACCATGTGAAACTGTACGTGGGCAGCTGTGCACTCAGTGGGTATGGACTAGTATTCAAATATATAGGCAGTGGTGCAGTGATCAGCATTGTCACCTCACAGCAAGAGGGTTCTCACCTGCTGCCCCCCCGTGTGCAGTTCTATATATATATGTATATACACACACACACACATATTTTTACCCGTCACACAGCTTGTTGAGGGTTACCTGTTTGGTAGCTGACCCGCTGCAGGACTCTGACGTGCCTGTTAACTGCCTGCATGGTGCTGTGTCAACTTTAATCTGGCTAGTCTGGAAAAAACACTGAATATTTGGAATATTTTGGGATAAAAATAAAATTGAAAAACTGCAGATAATTTTCAGCTTTGATCTAAAAATACTGGTGTGTGTTAACTTTCATGACTCCATATGGGTCGGATCACACTCTGCTGTAAAGCTGACACAACCAGGTGAAGAGATGTCGTCGTGTAGTTAAAAAAAAGTCTCAAAAACACCCCATCTAGTGTTTCAGCGCACACACACACACACACACACACACACACACACTCTAATGATTACTGTAGTATGAAGTGAACTCATCTGTGAAAAACTTCCTCCCCCGTGGGAGCTGTCAAATTAGAGGTTGGTGTTACTGGAGCCTCGAGCTGCTGACACACTGAGAGCAGAAACACATCCACCTCTGACGGCCCGGTGGAGCCGCGGCTCAGGCACGTTGAAATGAAACCATATGAGCAGCATTAATATGCACTGTGGGCTGACGCTGAAGGATTACTTTACAGAGCCACTAATTATCCTAATTTGTTAGGTAAACACAGTATTTCAGCTGCGGGAACTTAAACAGGACCTGCGGATGTGGTGCATGTGCTCGCACTGTCCCAACGAGCGTTTCCCTGGTGGAAAGATGAGTGAGGCCACCTGTGAGAGGGCGCTCACAATGGGTTCAAAAGTGACCTTTTTTTTTCATACAAACTCAGTAAGTGGCGTTTGTTTATCTCCATGGTAACAGATATAAAAGAAGGAGGGAAAACATTCAGGGCGTGATGTTATGAGACAGTCCTGACTGTATACAGCACGCAACAAAGGCAGCTGTGGTACGTACTGCAAGTTAAAAGGAAAAGTTTGCTATTTGGAAGTCGTTGAAATCCGGTGCTTGGGGAGCGACTTGCAGCATCGAAAACCAATTAAAAAAGGCGTCCTCTAACATCGGCATGATACGCAGCCGGTTGGCGTTATAGTTTAACGTGGCCCAGCAATGTCAGGGGGAAATGCAGCAAGACAGAGACGAAAGTTAAAGCGGTGGAAGTCCAAGTGGGATGGAAAGGAGGGGTGGATGTGTCCAACAAACTTTCACCCAACAGAGCTGTGTTTGCATCCCATAAGAGTCTAAAGCCAAATCTTTTTTCCTAAACCCAACCACGTGTGTTTGTTACTGAAGGAAAAAAAAACATAAATTCTCGGTGTGGTACTGACGTAGTACTTTTATTTTGAAAGAGACTGTATCAAACTGTGCATTTCCTGTGAAAACAGAAGTGTATTTTGAAAACAGACAATGCATGTAACAGGCTGAAGTTGACACGGCGTCCCAGAACGTCAACAACCAACACACCCAGGGTACCTTGGACGCCATATGTGGACGTGGAAAGTCCATGACCAAACGTGGACATGTGACGAGGTCACAGTGAGGATGAGATGATGAGATGGGTCTGGACCAAAGACTGTATATAAAGATAGACGACGTGACAGCTCCCCAAAAGTAAAGCCACAACATCTGGATCGCCCCCTGGTGGCATAAACCCATGTTAGTGAATGGGACATGAGCCCAACTAAAAACTCAAAGAACACATCAAATAAATTTTTCTCCAAAGATGACGTGACCTCCAGCATGACGTGGGTGATTTGCAGCCGAGTGTGAAGTGGTCAGGATGAGAGTCAGCACCTCCAAATCTGAGGCCATGGTTCTCTTTGTCTCCAGGCTGGGAGAGAGTTACTGCCTCAAGAGAAGGAGTTCAAGTATCTCGGAGTCTTGTTCACAGTGAGGGCAGAATGTAGCGTGAGATGGATCTGCGGTTCGGACCCTCATGGTTCAGAGGGAGCTGAGCCAGAAGGCAAAGCTTTGATTTCCTGGTCCATCTGCGTCCCAACCCTCACCTATGGTCATGAGCTCTGGGTAGTGACTGAAAGAATGAGGTCACAGATACAAGCGTCTGAAATGAGTTTCCTCTGTAGGGTGTCTGGGCTCAGCCTTTGAGATAGGGGGAGGAGTCAGACATCTGGAGGGAGCTCGGAGTAGAGCCGCTGCTCCTTCATGTTCAGGTGGTTCAACATCTGATCAGGATGTGTTCAGTAGTGCTGCTTGCGATTGGTCAGACAAGTGTATAGACAGTAAACTTGAAACTGCAGAGATTGCTACTGCACAGACTCTGGCTCCAAATGATGTCATCAGAATAAGATGGCAGCGGCCATATATGGGATATTTCAGCTTCACTTCTGTACAGTGGGGGATGTGGACACATTGTCCATCTTTAAATACAGTCTACATCTGGACTGACTGGCTGTTCAGTCTGGTTTGTGGACATTGGTCAAGACTTTGATTTTTCACAAATCTTATGTATCCTGCAGTGATCAGTGTGTAGCTGCTGCCATGTTGAGGCAGAGGGTGCTGTCTGTAGCTGTGGTTGAGGGTGAGAGGCTGTCAGCAGATAAACAGAGATCTGTGTGGGTACATGAGACCCTAAAAAAGAGGCTGGATCATGGGGAGTACCACCAGTTGGTCCAGGAGCTTCTCCTCCATCATGGACGTTTACAGTACTGCACTTATCTGCTGTTTTCTATTCAGATGGTGCTAACTGTGCTTTGTAAAGTCGTATAGCTCTGGGTATCCAGCAACCACTACCACCAGTTTCTCCTCCATTGGTTACCAACTGTACACTTGTTGTCGTGACCACCACAGAAGCCCCGCCTCTCACATCATCCCATTGGACAATGGAGAGAAAGAGATGTGGGGCGCTTTTCCGCTCTGAGTTGAAGTTCTTTTAACTCGAGGAGTTCAGAGTGGTCCGGCAAAAACGCCAGGTGCCTAAAGCGCAGAAACAGGAGGCGCGTCATAACGCAAAAACAGCGAGCAAGAAGCTTCATTCTCATTAAAAACAATCACAAAAAGGCGCCTCCAGCTGCTGAGACACTTTCTGTGTGATCAGGGCCTTAGAGAGAGACAAGTCACACGTCGAGTCAAGTCCACAGCAGTCGAGTCAGAGTCAAGTATCAAATACTTTTTTCATGACTTGAGTCTGACTCGAGTCCAGGTCTTAAAGTCTGCAGTCTGTGGCTCTGCCATGAAAAGTTACCATGACCTCAGTGCGAAATGCATCGACAGCGATGATCTATAAATATTGCAGTTGGACTTCTTCAAGTATTTAATCACTGTGCTTTCAGTAATTTCACCAGTTAGTATTAATTTGGATTCAACCTCAGTTCACTTTTGACTCACAGCTCATCATCATCAACAGAACAGTTTGTGAGCTCTGCAGCTTCACATCCAAAACCAGCAGCTGATAAAAAGCAGCTCCTAGAGCAGTTTCAGCATGGTCAGATAGCTCAGCTCCAAAATACATTGCCCACTCTTCCTGAGGCAGAGCTATAGGAATGGTTCAGATTTATTGTGCGTTGCATTTTGGAGGATGATCACATGCATGTGGTCAGTAGCAGCGAGCCAGTGACCCAGCCTACCTCTCAGGTTACAGCCTATATATAACACCCCCATCCCTCCCTCCTCCCGCTCCCTCCTTCTCCGGCACAACTTCCCTGGAAGCTCCCTCTCCTTCCACACTGGTCCTGGCGTTCTCCGCTGTCATCTGAGATCCTCCTCCGCCTCTCACTGTTTACCCACCATCCGCCTGTCAAACGTCTGCATGCTCAGGATTACCAGAGGCCTCTTTTTTTCAACGCCACCATCTCTGCCTTCCTTCAGCTGGCTTTCTTTGGGAGGTCGGGGGTCTGGAGGACTGAGCTGAGGCAGGCTGCAGAGAGGAGCTGGGATTGAGGCTGCCAACATCCCTGACTTCTTCTTCTCTCTTCTTGCTAGTTGTTTTTGGTAGCTTTGATTCTGACTGGCAGGAGTGGGGGTTTGGAGGACTCCCACACCATGGATCAGTCTTTGTTTGGTTGTCTCCGCAGCCCTCATGCTCCGGCCCAGGGTCTGCACCCTGCCATCACCCAGTCACCGCTGACCCTGCACGGCCGGAGCGACCACATCTCCTACCTGGACCTACCCAGCTCCTCGCCCCCCTGCGGCTTCTCTGGAGGAGAGGACAACGGAGCGTTCAGAGACCACCTGCCTCAGCAGCAGCACCCTCTCCACCCTCAGCACCCACTGCAGCACCTCTCCACCCTCAGCACCCGAACCTGGCTGGCCGTCCCCAGATGCTCTCACTGTGTGTCTAACACTCCGGCACAGTGTCTGCCTGACAGAAGGAGCAGGCAGCCCCGGAAACTCAGGTACTCAGGGCCCCGATAATTCCTGATCAGATGGCACCAGCCCTCGTGCATGCAGGGCAGTGACCCCAAATGGGCAGGGGTTCTGATGGGTCACAGTTCATGTTGTGGTAACAGATATTTTGCACCGTGAGTTAAGTTGTATACACAGTTAGTGACCTCCCGCCTGTGAGGAGATCAGAGTGTCTAAGGTTAAGTTCAATAAAGTTGCTGAGGTTAAACAAAGAGCACTTCCTGGTTCAGAGTTCATCTCTTTGCTTTATTCTTGCAGTTAAGAAACCTCAGCTGGCCACAATGTATTTTTATAATCCATTGAAATTCAAAAAGAAAAATGTAAAATGTGAACTCAATATTTTTATAATATAGAATTAAAAGCTTAAACAACAAAAACAACTTAAGTTACACTAAAATTTATAAATTAAATTATTTGAATATTTTTATTTTGTGTCTGCTGAACTCAAAACTTTTATATTATTGTGTTGTGCTAAACTAAAAGTTTTGCTGTCTCCAAAGAAAAATCAAGTTTGAGTGAGCGAATCAGAGTCACTTTGGAATTATTAATTATAATATCGATGAAAAGACCAAACAATGTTTTCATCAAATTGCTGAGGTTAAACAAAGAGCACTTCCTGGTTCAGAGTTCATCTCTTTGCTTTATTCTTGCAGTTAAGAAACCTCAGCTGGCCACAATGTATTTTTATAATCCATTGAAATTCAAAAAGAAAAATGTAAAATGTGAACTCAATATTTTTATAATATAGAATTAAACTTAACAACAAAACAATTTACATTATAAACATCAGCTAAATTAAAATTTTACAACAAATCAAGTTTGAGTGGAATTATAATATCGATGAAAAGACCAAACAATGTTTTCATCAAATTTAATTGTACTAAACAAGTTAAAGTTAAAGTTAGTGGCACTTTTAATTTATATTTTTCACTTCATTTACACATATGAACGTTGGGGCATGCAGCAGCTCAGTGGGTAGATCAAGCGTCCCATACATGAGGGCAGCGTCCCTGCTGCAGCAGCTGCGAGCTCAATACCTGCTGCTGCATATTATCACACCTTTCTCCCCCCTCACACCCCGTCAAATAAAGTCACCAAAAAAAAGAAAATTTAATATATATATGAATGAACACAAACCTTAACCCTAATTTACATTTCATCATAAACATCAGCTAAATTAAATTAAGAATTTTACAACAAAAGATGATCATGCTAAATGGTGGTGTGTGTTTGAGATGCAGCTGGTAGCCTCTGCAGCTGTGCTGAGTAAAGGCCCAGACACTATCTGTGAGTTTGATTCCTTTATATCCTCCATTATTAAGGACAGTGAATTTTAGGCACAGAGCTTTTAATTCTGAAGTTCTGTTTCCTGTTGTGGAGTGAGCGACTGACCGACACAAACAGCAATATAGCTCGACGACACGGTCAAACATCATCCCCGATTGTTTGATGTCATCAGATTATTTTTGTCTTCTTCTTATTATTATTATCTCAGTCACTGTGTGTGTTCATGTTCCAGCTGAACTGTTACTGTAGTGACATCAAAACTGTCACCAGATGGGCGGAGCTACACTTGAAGTGCCACATGCAAACTATGACAGTCACTGAATCCTCAACAGGAAGTTCCTGCAAATGTTTCACAATAAAAGCCTTTTAAGAAAGTGAAGGGATTCTCTCAGCTGAAATGATAAGAGGCTTTTAATTTGAAACAGATACAGGAAGTGTTGAGTTTGATTAAACTAAAGCCAGAATGCTAAATGGTGGTGTGTGTTTGAGATGCAGCTGGTAGCCTCTGCAGCTGTGCTGAGTAAAGGCCCAGACACTATCTGTGAGTTTGATTCCTTTATATCCTCCATTATGAAGACAGATGGAGGATAATGGCAGTACTCAGAAGTTGATAAAGTGGTGCAGCCTGTGGAGCACTTTAAATTGAATAAGTTGGTGTCTGGAATTTACGGAGCATTTGTGAATGTGTGAAAGTGTCCCAGGAGACACTATCTGTGAGTTTGATTCCTTTATATCCTCCATTATGAAGACAGAACATTCTTTGCTAGCTTGATGCTAATGGCAGTACTCAGCGGGTTGATAAAGTGCCTCTGCTGTTTCCTGTTTACTCTGTGTGCTAACGTCCCTACAGGAAATATCTAAAAGGCTGGGCTGTTGTTGTCCTACAGTTTCCACGGCAACAGATCGCTCTGTGTTCCTATTGGTCAAAGTGACGGCTGTGACGGGAGAAGTCGTGGACGACAAAAAGGAAATCAAACATGCTAGACTTTCTGTCGGAACGTCGTGAGGCGTCTCAGACGTGGCATGAGTGGTTTCCACTATGACACACTACATGAGATGAAACAATGGATTATCACGTACGACACTCGTTGTCATTCACAATCTGAGCCGACACTGCGCAACGCTGCGTCAGGCTGTGACCAGGCTGATATGATTTAGTGTGAACCCGTCATAACAAGTTAGTGATTTCTGCCAACCAGGTCTGAAAAGAAGGAAGATCCTCAGATTTTCAAAAGTTAAAATATTCCTTTCCTATTGTTTTGTCTTTTGTTGCAAGTGGGACAGAGCTGATAGATGTCGGGTTCCACCCAGGCCTCTGAAAAGCACTTAAAAATATCTGACCAGAACTTGTTTAGCTCAGAGCAAGACCAGAAGAGGGAGCCCGACGTGCCCTCTGCTGATTTACATTTTGGAGAGATGGAGGGATAAAAGGAGTGAAGTTCAGCACAGAGTGGTGCAGCCTGTGGAGCACTTTAAATTGAATAAGTTGGTGTCTGGAATTTACGGAGCATTTGTGAATGTGTGAAAGTGTCCCAGGTTTCATCACCAGCCGAGATGCAGAGGTCTCTTTCTCTGAAGCTTCCTTTAAATACTGTGTGGAGACCAAATTATGAGCAGAAAAAAGATCAACAAACCAAGAGACGAGTCTCTTTGAGTCAGGGCTGTGATTCATAAGTGTATCCACCTTATTCCTGCCCCCATGATACTTCCAACTTCTGGCGCTGAACCGAAACTGGCGATTTCAATAGTAACAGTTTGTTTACAGTCGTTTATTCTTCTTTCCAAGATAAGCTGGGAAATAAAACATGGAACTCACCACCTGTGAGAGCTCAAACAGGATTATGTGATCATACCTCTGCTATCTCTGACAGCCGTCTCAAAGCAACCGAGCATGCTAACAGTTAGCATGCTAACAGTTAGCATGCTAACAGGTAGCTTGCCTTGCTCCGTTAAAATACAGTTAAGGTTAACATGTCCCGAGCAGCTTAAGGTAACATCTGCTCCTTCTAAAGATGATTTATGATTTCTGACACTAAGACATAATTCAGTATTAACTGTAGCTCCATGTAGAGTGAATAAATGTGATGTTTCCAGCTGATCCTCCGCTCGTCTGCGTTAACCACGCAGTTTACATGTTTTTATAACTTCTGATTTATTAAAAACTATTTTTAGCAGCAGACTTCAGTCACAGTCATATAAAGAATGAGTAAAAGATTAATTTCTTTATATGATATAAAGGCAGTACAGTAAATCAGCGACACATTCTCAGCCCTGATGACTAAATACATATTTCACAGTTTATTTTCTAACGTAGAGACTGAAGTCAGACGGGGAAAGACAGTGAGTGACGCACCTGTCAGTCTACGTGTCATTCTCTGCTGATAACTCTGATTTAAACTCTCGTGGTTTTATTTCCCATGTCAACGGTAACCATGGCAACAGGAACAATCCCTTTTTGTTCTGGTCACATGTTCAACACACAGTTGCTGAAGACAAACATGTAGCTCAGACTGGTTGTTGGTCGTCACAGACACGGACAGTGCAACAGGTACCAGAGCTCCACAGAGACATTTTAGAAAAAGTTAGTTAAATATTTGTTAGAAAATAAACTGAAGGCAAATGACTTTGGAAAAGAACCAGCGTTGGCGGCCACCAAGAGTAGCCACTGGGGCTAACTAGCTCACTGCTACTTCCTCTGTCTCACAGGAAGTTGTGACCATAATCATTTCTGCAGTCGTGACCTCAGGAATAAGGTGGATACAGTTCAGTTCAGTTTTGTGGTGTACTTGTGCGGATGTATTCTAGACATAATGGACAAAATGCGAACTTGGAAGTGTGAATTTTTATTTTAACTGTTCAAGTCTGCTGTGCTGATGTCTTTATTCTTCCAAAGCCTAAGCGTAGTGTCAGTAAGAGAGGAGGGAGGTGCGACTGTGACAAACTGGAGTACAGGCGGACGTTTCAGGCAACTTGAATGACTTTGATCCTCCAGGAGGAGCTGGAAGGTGTCGTTGGGGAGAGGGACATCTGAGGTGTTTTACTCAGCCTGCTGCCCTGCAACCCGGCCCTGGATAGACACTGAGGTCATGAGGTCATCTGCATTGTTGGTGGGACTCACTGTGACGGTGAAAATGTAGGTGAAGAATCAGCGGCATAAAAACCTAACTTCCTGACATAAATCTTAACGCCCTACTTCTGCACACATATGTTTCCTCTGAAGGGTGAGCGCACACAGAAGACCACATCATCTCCAGGATATATCCCCCAGATTTACTAGCAGCCACCGTATCTGCATCATTTAGCCCCGCTGACGAGCAGCTCAGAGCCGCTGCCAAGTGGAGAACTTTCCGATTCCCTCGAGTCGACGTCCCGGCCAGGAGAGAGGGAACTTTGACTGACAGATTGAACACTTCGAAGGATACACTGAGGCTGCCAGCGGCCTAACCCAAATCCAATTTCCTAGCTCTAACTTCATTGGCACTCCGAGAAGCCGCAGCACTTTTATTACAGTTTTTTCTGGACTTGGTGTTTTTAAAAAAGGAACTTGTGATGATGAAATATACAAAACTATTGACCTGCAACCCTGCAGAGAGCACACTGAGAGGACGATGAGGCTGAAAAAGCCGCACTGATTTCAACTGTCAGAACGACGGACAACACAAATCCTGTAAATTTAAAAACTTAAATCTGATCTAATGAATCACACTGAGAGAAATCACATGACACAAGGATAATATGACGATAATATGACAGAAAAACAGCAGCGTCCAGAGTCTTTGTTTAATTCATTGGGTGTCTGTAGTCTCACATTACGGTACAGACAGCGTCTCTTTCCTGGCACACTGCGGTTTGTCAGCACATCCCACATTTACACAACTAATGAAATGTCAGCTGGATTTATGCACTGAGGAGCGAAGAACACAGGAGAAATTATTATTCAGGGCTTTTTTTTTCTTCACTGTGAAGGATTACTTTCAAAACGCTCCGTTCATTTTCACCATTCACTGACCACAAATACATAAAAGGCATAGTTGAAATATGTTCGTAATGACAGACAATATGAGCAGGGAAAATATGATTTCACCCTCGAAGCACGAACAATGGCGGAAAGGCTCAGTGTTTATGTGCAGAAGTATTGTTGAGTAGGACTAAAAGTGCCTCTTAAAATTCATATTAACATGTGGCTTTTTTCTTTTATTCTGAAAGATCCAGATGGAAATATTCCTCATACTCAGATACAGTTTAACTCCAGCTTGGCTCTTACTTTACTTTAAGTTCATTACTAAGATCATACAGCTCTGTTAGTGTTATATAATTTAGGAAAACCAGAATTTTATTCAAGATTAATGTTTTTCTTTTAATTTTCTGTCTTTCCAATCTGTCTGTAAAGACAACCTGCGGCTCTGTAGCTCCCCTCAGCTTTGAGACTCATAAGGAAATTAGTAATAGTTATTTATTAACATTTTAATTTTCATTTATCAGCACTGTCGCCCGAAAGTGATTCTGACAATCTCCAATTGTAAAAATGTGCCCATACATTGAATTAAAAGAAAATAACATTTGAGCCTGGTCACACTCCGAAGTTGTCGAAATCCAGCGCTTGGGCAGTGACTTGTGGCGCCAGAAACCAATGAAAATAGGCATCCTCTAACGTCGGCATGATACACTGGTGGTTGCTGTCATAGTTTGACAGCAACCACCAGTGTCAAGGGGAAACATGGCCGGACAACGACAAAAATTAAGGTGGTGAAAGTCCGAGTGGGACAGGTGGTGGATGGGTCCAACAACCACAGACCATGTTTATGTTCCATATGATTGAATGGAATGGAATTGTTGTTGAAGGAAAAAAAAACATCAGTTTGCGGTGTGGTACTGACGTAGTGCTTTTATTTTGAAAGAGACTGTATCAAACTGTACATTTCCTGTGAAAACAGAAGTGTATTTTGAAAACAGACAATGCATGTAACAGGCTGAAGTTGACACGGCGTCCCAGAACGTCAACAACCAACACACCCAGGGTACCTTGGACGTCATATGTGGACGTGGAAAGTCCATGACCAAACGTGGACATGTGACGAGGTCACAGTGAGGATGATGATGGTCTAACAACAGTGACAGCCTCCTTTTGATCCAGGGGACTTTTGCACAGTATGCCATTTTGAAAAATAACAATGTTCCTTTTTCCTCGAGGGTTATTTGGCCCCTTCTCCAAAAAGATAGCTCACCATGGTTGGTGCCAAGAGATGTCTTAAGCGCCGATTGTTGCAAAACGCTGCACTTTTTTTTATTGTTGCCAGGCAACCAGCCCATCACCTCCTTACACTTTGACGTTTTTTATCCTGCAGTAATCAGTGTGTAGCTGCTGCCATGTTGAGGCAGAGGGTGCTGTCTGTAGCTCTGGTTGAGGGTGAGAGGCTGTCAGCAGATAAACAAAGATCTGTGTGGGTACATGAGACCCTAAAAAAGAGGCTGGATCATGGGGAGTACCACCAGTTGGTCCAGGAGCTTCTCCTCCATCATGGATGTTTACAGGCAGATTTTAGGATGACTCAGGGGCAGTTTGATTGAACTGAACCAAACAGGGCAGGTCTGAAAGCAGCCTTAGAGATAGGATGAGGAGTTCAGACATCTGGAGGGAGCTCGGAGTAGAGCCGCTGCTCCTTCACGTTGAAAGGGGTCAGTTGAGGTTGTTCAACATCTGATCAGGATCCTCCTGGGCGCCTCCTGTTAGAGGAATTATAGATCTCATCTGGTCTGGGAACGCCCCTGGAGACCCGGCCCCGGATAAGTGGATGAGAATGGATGGATGGAAATACATTTATTTATCATGTAAATACATATAATGATATAGTCAGTAAGTAAATTGTACTTGATCCCATTAAAGGGTCAAACATGGACCTCTTCATGGGCTCCCCCCTTGGCCCTGGGCCGGGGTCATCTGTACCCTTATAACCCCCCTGACAGTGGGCAGCTCTGTGCTCCTGCGTGTGTTTTCATCGCAGGTCATTGTAACGTTAGCAGGATGTTCTTTTTGGACTACAAGGCCACTGTAGTCAAAAAACAACGGAAAAATACAGTTTTGAAAATCCACGATGCTTTAGGCCGGGCTGCAGGGTCAACTGAGGTCGGGGTGGGCCGCCTGGTTTGCAGTTGAGGTGCTTATCGCATGCTCCCCCCCGGACACTGACCGCATTTAGAGCAGTCATTGTGATGAAGGTATAAATGGCAACTGTAGTGAAGTAAAAAGAAGATTGACGGCTCTAAAATAAACTTGAGTAAAGAGCAGTTTTTAAAAAAGGAACACGAAAAGTACCGTCCCTCAAAAAATATGCTTATGAGCGTTTTTTTTAAATCATGGGCGTGACTGCCCTCCTCCCCTGAGCATGGATCTGTTTGAGGAAAGATTGTGTTTATGGCAAATAAAAGATTGTGAAGGTGTGGTTAAGACGAGACATTTAAACACTTAAGGTCTGGAAAAAATTGTGATTACACTTAAAAGAAAAGTAAATAAATATTTAAGGTCTTTTTGACCACTAGAAGCACGACAGAGAAATGTTCTGTTTGTATCTTTGTGCATTTGCACAAAAAAACTGACGCACATTGCTGCCAATGGTTTCCAGTAATAAACAGGTGGTGGCAGGAAGATGAGAAAACACCGATCTAAACAATGCAGCTTTGAATTAAAGAAGAATGGTCCTGCAAATGTTTTTCTGAGGAAGTATATTCTCTCACAACAGGTTGTTTGAGCGCAGAGATTTACACAATGCTCTCTGGTTGGAAACACTGAATGTAAACTAAACTTTGTTAAGAGTAAAACCTCAGATGTGCCTTTTACTGTCAGACGGGGACGTGACATGAACTCTGCGCTTCCCGTAACACATCCCATAAATGTTTCCCACGCTAACCGGACGACGCTGATGATGATGATGATGATGATGATGATGATGATGATGGTACTGGATGTAAATCTGCTGCACGTTTATCATTTATAAGTGTGAATACAGTTCCTATCAGGGGCGTAAATAAAGACAATTATATGTACATTTAACAGACACTTACATAAATAATCAATTTAATGAATATTTTCTTATTTTATTTGGTATTTTTTGTCACAGATTTCCAGTGATGATTGGTGATATGTTTGTTGATGTCGTCCAACATCGAGTCTGTATTATAAAATATACGTTAGCGGTTTCAACGCAACATCTGGCACAAGGGTGACTGACTACTGCACGCCACTGATTCTTATAAATAATAGGCTGCATCACCACCAACACGTTAAGGTGGATTTATATCTGTGCGGCAGAGCCTACACTGCAGTGAGCATTTATACTTGTGTGTCTGTGTCACTCTGCAGTTACACCTCCAAAACACTAGTTGGCAGCGGAGGACTCTGTGAAGTGCTGTAAAGTTTGACTGATTCAAAACACACATTAAACACACATTAAACACACTGTAAACACACATTAAACACACAGTAAACACACAGTAAACACACAGTAAACATGGCTTAATAGAGAGAGTTTCAAACACAAGTAGACAAATCAGCTTCACTATAACTCGCAGCATTCACAGACAAACACTTGTCTTTATCTGGACACATTTTCCCCTCAAATACAACATGCTAACGTTATTAGCACAAGCCTATGGCATTTTACATTGCATAAATTAGCCTAGCAGCTAGCAGAGATTTCCTCTGCTCATATGAAGCCAGGATAAATCACACACAAGACTTAAAATGCTATTTTAGTGGAGGCTTTATTGTCTTCACAATTTATTGTTTCTTATCTGTGAAATTAAAGTAAATCAAAGCTTTGTTTCCACTGAGGGAAATGGTTTCAGCTTACAGAGACAGACAGCAGGTCTGCGGCACTGTGACACTGTGCAGTTACATATCAGGCTACAGCATAGTGTGTCACACTTTACACGTTAGCAAGACAGGTGAGCAGTCAATGATCAGACAGGTGATAAACAAACCACCAGGTTAAAGAAATGAATTACAGTAAACTTATAAAGGGCAACAGTAAAATTATTAACCAAACTAACTAACTGTGAAACACTGATTAAATTTCACAGACTCACTTCCTGCTCCAGTTTATTGTGACCACACTTCGTGCAGCTGGACGCTCACAGTTTTCTTCTTTAAGCATTAACATCAACGTCCGGAATTCACTTTTGACGAACATAATCCAAACATAAGTTTGGACACCTTTTTTTGTTCTACATATATTTGTTTTAGGACATTTTATTGCGATAATATGTTGAATAGAAAGCCATCATCATCCTCACTGTGTCCACATTTGGTCATGGACTTTCCACGTCCACATATGGCGTCCAAGGTACCCTGGGTGTGTTGGTTGTTGACGTTCTGGGACGCCGTGTCAACTTCAGCCTGTTACATGCATTGTCTGTTTTCAAAATACACTTCTGTTTTCACAGGAAATTTAACGTCTGCATACAGTCTCTTTCAAAATAAAAGCACGTGGTTGGGTTTAGAATCTTACAGGAAGTGAACACCGATCTCTCAGGTAAAAGCCGTCCACCCCAGTTGGGCTTTCGCTGCATTAGCTTTCATCCTTGTTCTGTTGAGTTTCCCCCGGACATCACCGACGGCGCTAAACTATAACAGCAACCGGCCACGCATCATGCTGACACCTTTTTTTTGTTGGTTTCTGACTCTGCCCAAGCGCCGGATTTCAACAACTTCAGAGTGAGACTGGTTTCTATTATCGGCTTGTTTGAGGACATTGAGACTTTATTATCGCTGACAATATTTAGTTTTTAATATCTATCAGATCCTACTGATCCCAAATAGCTCGGAGAAACTACAAATACAGACCAAACAGAAGCTCTCAGGAGGATACGCACTTATACAGAATGTTTTCTTAAACATTTGAAAAGCCCAGATGAAAATTATAATTCACAGCCTTGTGTTTTACTTTGTGGTGGTTTAAGAAATTAGTAAAACAGATGTAGGAACTTGTTTTTAAAGGCTGATACAGATGATGTGTTGATATTATCGTGCATCCCTCGTTGAGGTAATCAGGTTTAACTATCAGCTCGTCTGACTGCTCGTGTTTCTGAGATCTCAGCAGTGACTTTAGTGAGTGCAGTTTTCATAACTAACAGAATAATGCTCCAAACTACTATAATTAGACCCCAGTTATAATAAACTGGAGTTATGCTGTTCTGTATGTTTCCTCTGCAAAGCTTTGCATCTGTAGATTATTATTACTCATACAGTAGCTGCTAACAGTGAGAGCATTAATCTGAGGCATTAGTGTGAGGAAGAGTTTGAATATTCACTGATTGCTGCTCAGGTTAAACACCACATGATGCAACACTGAGATCTCTGCAGTAAAAGGTGAGTGGCACTCCTCATCATCTCAGCTTCCATTTTATTTTGGTTTCAGACGGGCCCCTGCAGTTTGTCAAACCCCTCTAATTTTTTTCAACCCCCTTTTTTTTTGTTCTTCCTCCCCTCTCTTCTGGAGACTCAGCTGTGGTTGGAAAATGTTCTGTTTTTCATTTCAGAGTCCCAAGACGGGAGCTGTAAGTCAGACATGAACAGCAAGCCCAGGAAGGAGCGCACAGCCTTCACCAAAGAACAGATCCGGGAACTGGAGTCCGAGTTTGCACACCACAACTATTTGACCAGACTGAGACGCTACGAAATCGCCGTCAACCTCGACCTCACGGAACGACAAGTACGGTACCTGCTGAATGACTGCGGTTCAGTGTGAGGGCAGAGCACGAGGAAACAGGAGCAGAGTGATAAATAGCCATCAGAATCTTCCCAGCTTATGTGCTCCAAGTCATGAAATAGAATGAAAGAGGTGTTCGATGGGCCGTGACTTTTATTAACATCCTTTGGCAGCCAGAGGTATTCTAACAAAATCAGCAGGTCTCACTGACAATCACTGGAGCCGGTGCTTTTTAAAGCACAGATCCAAAAATAAAAGTCCAGGAGGTCATAAATCAGCACAGTCATACTGTCGTCAGGACGAGTGATTCAAACGTGTCATGTTGCTCCTCAGAGGTGAAGAAGGGAGGAGAAGGTGTTTGACACACGTTAAAGTTGTCATTTAAACATTTTTAAATGTTTTGATTATACTGGACCAGGGGCGTAAATACAGACAATCGCACTGGGGCCCCTGGGGTAAAGGGGCCCATAAAGACAGTGGGCCCTTGCAAGTAATTTGAGACTGGTCTCACTCCGGTGCTTGGGCAATGACTTGCAGCGTCAGAATCCAATGGAAAAAGGCGTCCTTTAACGTTGGCGTGATATGTGGCTAGTTGCCTTCATAGTTTAACGGCGCCCGGCAGCACCAAGAGGACAAGGATGAAAGTTAATGCGGCGAAAGTCCGAGTTGGGTGGGCGGGAGGGGTTGTAGCAGGGTCTGACAAATACCAACTTTCACGCGAGAGAGCGGTGTTCACGTCCCGTAAGATTCTAAAGTCAAACCCTGTTCTTTATTCCCAAATGCAACCACGTGTTTGTTGTTGAAGGAAAAAAACATCAGTTGGCGGTGTTGTACAGATGTAGTGCTTTTATTTTGAAAGAGACTGTATCAAACTGTACATTTCCTGTGAAAACAGAAGTGTATTTTGAAAACAGACAATGCATGTAACAGGCTGAAGTTGACACGGCGTCCCAGAACGTCAACAACCAACACACGATGAGGTCTGTTTTCCCAAGAAATGTACAGTTTGCATATGCTCCCTTTCAAAATAAAAGCCTTGCATCGGTAATTAACCTTTTTAGTCCTTCAACAACAGAAACATGGTTGGGTTTAGAATCTTACAGAAAGCGAACACCGCTCTCTCAGGTGACAGTCAGTGTTGGACCCATCCACCACACCTCCCGCTGCTCCACTCAGACTTTCACTGCCTTAACTTTTGTCTTTGTCCTGTGGCGTTTCCTCCTGAAGCTGCTGTGCACCATTAAACTATAACAACAACCAGCTGTGTATCACATCGATGTTAAAGGATGGCTTTTGTCGTTGGTTTCTGGCGCTTACAAGTCACTGTCCAAACGCTGGATTTTGACAACAACCAGGCTCTGTGGACGGACAGCAACCTGAAAACACAATGCCTGCCAGCCAGCCACGGCTATTGCCAGCATTGAGGCATAAAAAATCATGATGAATTAGAATAAAAGGGGCCTAAACTATATCTAAACATCCGTTAGCAAACTCTCACGCAGCTCAGGCAGTTTAATCCACGTCTCATTTGTCCAGTCGTTTGCTCAGAACTTCACCAACACGCATTGTCACTAAAACAGCAACACTTAAACTCTCTGTTGCTCTGTTCATGGAGTCTTCCTTTACTTTGGAGGCATGTGAGAAAAACAAAGTTTCCTTCTCAAATTAAAACACAGTAATTTATTTTTACCAGAATAAAAGTCATTAAATAACTGATATGCAAACGTTTGTGTTGTAGATTAACTTTCAGCTCACAGGACTGTCTTTGCAGCCATCAGGTTCTGATTCATTCAGAAAAACAGCAGAGTGAAACATTTAGTCATAACTGCTTTAGTTCTCCACATTTTGTGAGAGAATCCTGAGCACAGTGACATCCATCAGTCTGTGGACGGAGATATATGGCTCCCATTAACAGACTTCACAGGAGACATTAGCAAACGGTTGGCCATGTCATGCTAACACTCTGAGGTTAATCGATTCCAAACACAGAGGCTCTTTGAAACGTCAGCGTGCTGCTCTCGGTGTCTGTGAAGTGACTCTGTGATGCTGAGTGTCACGGTCCAGATGGTCCTCTAAATGCTCACAGAGAAACAGTTGTATGAAGTTAGCGGTGTGCTAACTAACGTGGACACCAGCGCAGTCTGCTGGTGTTCGTTCTGGGGGTTAGAAGTGTTTGGAAACAAGTGTGTGTGAACAGTGACTGTGAGAAGAGTCAGCTCACTGGACTGAAGACAGGAGAATTAAAAGGGTCGTGCCAGTGTTTTAGCAAAGAGTGTTCTCTAGCTACTTTATTTATTAACTATCAATCAAGAGAAGTAAACTTGACATGAAGCCAATCCTGTCTCACTCCAAAGTTGTCGAATCCTTGTGCATGGACAGTGACGTCCATATCAGACACCAATGAAAAAAGCTGTCCTATCATGTTGGCGTGATAAACAGCCGGGCGCCATCAGTGTGCAGCAGCACCTGATGACATCAGGGGGAAACGCGGCCTGACAACAATGTAAGTTAAAAAAAAAGCCTGAGTAGATTGGATGTGAGGGGGGGTCCAACAAACACCGACTTTCACCTGGGAGGACAGTGTTCACTTCCTGTATGAATGTACAGCCAAGTTCTTTTTCCCTAAACCCAACCAGGTGCGTTTGATGTTGAAGGTAAAAAACAAACAAACAATGTACTACATTTATTTTGAACAGGGTTCCTACGCAAGTATGGAAAGTATGGAAAAGTATGGAACTAAATCTGATCAGTTTCCAGGTATTAAAAAGTATGGGAAATGAAAAATAAAGAATGGAAAAATATTTATGTTTCCAGACTGTTACCACTGTTCTAAAATACTGTTTTCTAAGATAGAAAATTAGGTATTTCCAAAAATAATTTAATCAATCCGGATCGTGTTTTATGCCGGGCCAAGCTCAGTTTGTGTGAGAGCAAACGTCTCAGAAAACATACCGCCCCTTTTACCTGATTGACAAGTGGTCTGTCCAGTCGCTGCCCCGTGACCCTCCTCCAGCCCCCCAGGTATCACGTTTCACTCCAACACTGCACCTTCGACAAGAAGACGAGTTTCACGTGGTTCACAGTGGGTAGATGCAAGTTTTTGGATGGATGGCTTCACAATACCGTACATAAATACTGGTTGGCCAAGGATTGCCAATTCACACACAGAGTTAGATGCAAGCTTTGTGTGAAATCGTTTGACATCGCCAACATGAGGGAGAAACGATTCTGAGCCACATGAAAGGAAAAACACCGACGTCTCGTTACTGCATCGCTTGCACCCAGAGTCCCAACCTTTTTGCCTCAGCCCAGACATTGAGTTTTTATTTGCATACCATTATGGTACTTGGCTACAGTCGCCTGTTAAGAATAATTAAATATGACGTGAAATATGATACACTGATATGTTTACTCAGATGTCGCATATTCTCTGAAAAATGCAGAGAAGTCTGGAAATTAGGGTATGGAAAAGTATGGAATTTTGAAATTCCAAATGTGTAGGAACACTGTTTGAAGGATGTATGTGACTGTTTGTAAACTAGCGCTGCAACAGTATGAGTTTTTCATGATACGATAACCATCTTAAAAAAACATGCAATTTCATGGGATTACAGAATTTATATTATGATGAGTCAGAGTGAGCCTTGAAAGAGTGAAAACAGAAGGGTTATTCTTGCTTAACATTTTTAATTTTCATAATATTTCTCAGACATTTTCCCAATTTTTTTTCCGAATATTTTTACAATATTTTTAGGACTTTTTATCGACACATTTTCATACTAGTTTAGGACTTTCTATCATTGTTTCTGACATTTTTATATTTTTCAGACATTTTATCAACTTTTTTTTTTTTTACATTTAATCACTACATCTCGACATTTGATTAACATTTTTTTTCCAGACATTTTTAATATTTTTTATCATATCAATATCATTTTCCACCACCATCAAACCTCCAAAGGATCCCAACTCCATGTAGGCTGCCACCTCATCCTCGGGCTGCACAGTTTCATGGCTGGAGTCCTCCACGTCGGTGACCAATGTGACCACGGGGTCAAAGGTTACACTGGTGTCACTGACTTTCAAAATAAAAGGAGCTGCAGCTTGAGAACAGTGATTTAGCTGTTAAGATGTTACACATATACTGCACAGCTTTCTACTTTGTGTTATTCTGAAAAATAAGAAAATAGATTTTTATTCTCACCCACTGCCCGCCCACGTGGAGTTCATTTTTACCCGTTACACAGCTGTTTGGCTGTTAAGCGAAACTATAGTGAATCGATTATTCCTCAGTCACAGACGAGCAGAAGGTTTTGTCACTCTGTTATTCAGACAGGATTTGTACAGAAGAATCTTTTATTGAAGCTTTAAACCTTCAGATCAGTAACTTCCTCTGTGTGGGGGGAAACATTGCTTCCACTGACTTAGAAGGATGAACTGGTTTTAAATCTTCACACTCTGGCTTTGCATTGTCCTGTGAAAGTCTTTGTATAGGTCTGAAGACAGTCCAACACTTGCGTCCAACAACAACCCTGCAGTCTCAGCACCCCCACACATTTGGTGCATTTGGAGGTCTGTTGGCTAGAACCAGTCAGTGTTTTGGATCAGGCCACAGCCAGGACAACTCACCCAGGATTTAGGTCTTCCTGTCTGGAGCCAGGTCCCTCAACACTCCCCCTCACATTGGCTGCTTCTGCAAATGTCCCCAATCGTAGTCCAATAAATCTGCGTGTGAGACAGTTGATCCGGATCTTTAACATCTTAATGTTATGTTAAACCTTCTGCTTCCCACCAAATGTACAGATTTATAACTCATGTTGTTTCTTTAATGATATTAAAACACATATGGCCTTTTAATGCCCCGGTGTTAAAGCAGCAAAAATCAAAACACAAGTGGTGTCACTTGCCTTCATAGAGGATTATTCTCACCTCTGCTGATCTCATCAGCTCAATGGAGCATTTTTGTGTCTTTCAAGCCCGGTATCACTCTGAAGTTGTTGAAATCTGGTGCTTGGGCACTGACTTGCAGCGTCAGAAACCAACAAAAAAAGGTGTCCTTTAATGTTGGCATGATACACAGCCAGTTGCCATTATAGTTTAACAGCACCCAGCGGTGTCGGGGGGGAAACATGGCAGGACATGGACAAAAGTTAAGGCGGCAAAAGTCCGACGAGGGTGGGCAGGAGGGGTAGTGGATGTGTCCAACAAACACTGGCTTATACCTGAGAGAGCGGTGTTGGTGTCCCGTAAGATTCTCAAGTCAAACCCTCAGTATGTGACGAGGTCAGAGAGAGAATGTGTTGATCGTTCAGCTGACAGTTTCAGTTTTCAATCAATCAGTTCAATTTTATTTATAAAGCCCAATATCACAAATCACAATTTGCCTCACAGGGCTTTACAGCATACGACATCCCTCTGTCCTTGTGTTTGGTTGTGTCATGGTGGCGCAGTGGTTAGCATTGTTGCCTCACAGCGATAGGATTCCTGGCTCCAACCCAGGATTTGAACCAGCCCCTCTATGTGGAGTTTGCATGTTCTCCCCGTGTCAGCGTGGGTTTCCTCCAGGTGCTCCAGCTTCCTCCCACAGTCCAAAGACATGCAGGTTAATTGGTGACTCTAAATTGTCCGTAGGTGTGAACGTGAGTGTGAATGGTTGTCTGTCTCTAGCTCCTTTTAGACAGGAGTTGTGCAAATGTGCAGGAAAGCCCAATCAGTGTTTTTTCAGCATTGGCAGTATAAAACAAAATCGGGGAGTGCAGCAAAATGCCGCCTACCTACTTTTGTTTATACAGAATGTGCCTTTTTCGGGGCAATGGGGGGCGTGAGCAAGTAACAAAACGTGTAGCTCAGCGTGTGACGTAAACAGTGACGTGGGAGGGAAGCCGCGGCTGGTCAGTCCTTCGGTGATTCTCTCGTAAGTCGGCCCGTTCTTCACCGTCCCCGTCATCTGACGGTTAATGGCCTCTTCATTTGCGAGGACAAGGAGGGCGTGCAATTCCTTGTCTCCCCAGTTGCTCATCTTTACAGTGTCTGTCAGGTTTGTGTTTCCCTCTTGCTACTAGCTGCTCGCTAATTCCTGCTATCAGCTGTTTCCTGTTTATCCGCCGCCAGTGGCTCGCACGTGCAGCGTCATCAACAGCTCCTCCCACAAGTCATCAACAGCTCCTCCCACAAGTCATCAACAGCTCCTCCCACAGGTCATCAACAGCTCCTCCCACAAGTCATCAACAGCCCCTCCCACAAGTCATCAACAGCTCCTCCCATTGCAGAAGGCCACCTCAGTCTGTTTAAACTAAAAGGGTTCCACCAATATGTCTACCCTACGAGGAGGAAAATTGGGCACCTCGGATCAGCTCGCCAATCCGGCTCTGTGTGTCTAAACGCTCGCAGCTTGCCGGCAAAACGGCCCAACATTCACTGAAAACCTGGCAGTGTAAAAGGGGCTCATGTATCAGCCCTGTGATAGTCTGGTGACCTGTCCAGAGTGAACCCTGCCTCTCACCCAGTGTCAGCTGGGATAGGCTCCAGCCCCCCGCGACCCCCAACAGGAACAGCGGTTAAGGAAAATGAATGAATGGAGACACCTTGAGGGTATAACAAGTCTTTGTCCAATCACTGAGCCTGACCTTTAACCAGCACATTGGGCTTCTTCTCTTAAACAATAACTGAACTTCAGCATATTTGGGTTTTTGGGTTTGCAGTAGCACCGAGCAGTTTATGACAAGTTGAGGTGAGTGTCAGGCCACTATGAAGCACTGCCAAAAAAATACTACAAGATAAAGACAATAGTCCCAGGGACAAACGGAGAGGAGATAAAAGATGTGTGTGTTCTGTTAATAAGAGTGTGATGTTGGTTTGTTCAGACTTGTGGTGTGAGCAGGAGGGAGTGTCTGGTGGAGGCTCTACAGGGAGGAAGCAGTGAGAGTAACAGGAGGTGGGACGAGACGAGGACTCAGGAGAGGGCTGAGGGTGTCTCTTATTGGTCCCGTTTGAGGCAGCAGCTTATTCATCACTGTGAGAGACATAAATACGAGCTAATCTGTGGAGTCAGGCGAGCAGGCTGCTGTGACTCATGCATCAGCTTTTATCTGGAAACACAGAATGGTGCTGTGATACTGGACGCAACACCACACCACTCGTCCAATCAATGGCCCTCGCTGTTACACTCACCCAGAGGACAATGACTGGTCAACATGTCAGCCAACCCTCTATAACCGCGGCCAGAGGCATTATGTTTTCGGGTTGTCCATATGTCCGTCTGTCCATGTGTACGTCCCATCCTTGTGAACGTGATATCTCAAGAACGCTTTTGAGGGAATTTCTTCAAATTTGGCACAAACACTCACTTTGACTCACAGATGAAGTGATTAGATTTTGGTGGTCAAAGGTCAGAAGGTCAAACTTTCAAAAATCTGTGTCATTGTGTTGTGTGATCAAACTTGAAAGATAAAGAGATGATCCGCACACCAAATGAAGCTCCCACAGAAAAATTTATTCAGTCATAGTATGATGTTATAAGTCTTTCTCTTCCTCAGAAAGGAAGAGCCTGCTGGCTCAAAACATCATACTATGACTGAATAAATTTTTCTGTGGGAGCTTCATTTGGTGTGCGGATCATCTCTTTATCTTTCAAGTATATACTTTTTTTTTGATCCAGCACCCAAAAAATTTGTCACGGTCAGGTGTGCGTTTATCTTTTTTGATCTTTACCTAAGTGTGATCGAACTTCACATTTTAAAGTGTTCTTTCATTGTGACCATCCCAAGACACACCTGTGTAGTAGTGTTGCTGTTTAATTCAACTCATCCTCACTGTGACCTCATCACATGTCCACGTTTGGTCATGGACTTTCCACGTCCACATATGACGTCCAAGGTACCCTGGGTGTGTTGGTTGTTGACGTTCTGGGACGCCGTGTCAACTTCAGCCTGTTACATGCATTGTCTGTTTTCAAAATACACTTCTGTTTTCACAGGAAATGCACAGTTTGATACAGTCTCTTTCAAAATAAAAGCACTACGTCAGTACCACACCGGGAATTCATGTTTTTTTTCCTTCAACAAACACATGTGGTTGGGTTTAGGAAAAAAGAACAGGGTTTGGCTTTACACTGAACATCAGTGATTGTTGTATCCATCCACCACCTCACCCACGGACCCTACTCGGACATCCACGTCCTTAACTTACGTTGCTGTCTGGCCACGTTTCCCCCTGGTGCCACTGAGTGGCTTTTTTCGTCAGTATCTAATGCCGGAAGTCACAACCAAGCACTAGTTTTCGACGACTTCGGAGTGAGACCGATGACTGACTCAGATTTTAACTAATTTGTGACCAAACTTTGAGAGAAATTTCTCTGTTGAGTTCATAAAAAGTCTTCTTTAACTTAACTTTAACAATACAATAAGTAATAACATAAGATGTCAATAAGTCAGACTGTTTCTGTCTGCAGTGATGTTACCTGCCTGTTAGTGTTAGGCTCTGGAGGTGTATAAGTCCTGAAAAGTTGGATGTGGCACCAATGATTCTTTGTGGGAGGCTGATCCAGACCACAGTGTTGGACGTGCAGAGAACAGACTGAGTTACTGTATCAGCAGGTAGAACTTCCTGAGCTGCGCTGAAGTCCACTGTCATGTCCACAGCTTCCAGCTCCTTTCCTGCTGCTTGCACTGTAGAGTACGAAGAAGCACATCAGCCGTGTCTGACTGCTTTGTGTCTCCTCTCAGGTGAAGGTTTGGTTCCAGAACCGGAGGATGAAGTGGAAGCGGGTGAAGGGAGGCCAGCAGGGGGCGGCGGCACGAGAGAAAGAGCTGGTGAATGTGAAAAAAGGGACGTTACTTCCCTCTGAGATTTCAGAGATAGTGGGACTGAAGCGCTCTGCCAGCTCGCCGCGGCTGGCGACTGAAGAGGACAGCCATGACAGCAACCACAGCTCAGAGAATCCTCACCTATGACCTTCCATGGTGTCACAGGACTGGACAGAAATGAGGAAACATTGGTGAGACATTAAAAATACATGTATACAGCTTGCTGTGAGCAAAGCCTCCCAACAGACGATTAATGAGACTCAGAGAACATTCCAGAGATGCTTTGCATTGATGAAAGGCTTTTATTTTGCACTGTCGAGAACTTGTGTCGGTCAAACTCTACTGTACTTCTTCTATTGATTAATACAAAGATGTTTTGTGTACGATGAACTGAACTGAAGGAACTCCTGCTCATGCTTTGGAATTTTAATAATTTATCAAGAGGTCCCAAAACTGTAATCGCCAAACGCAAACCTCTCCAGTTTCTTCCTGCACCCTAAAATAATGTACCTGGTGAACATGTGTTTCTCCTCCTGCTCTGCTGAACTCAGATTTCTAACGCAAATAAATCAGAAAAATCAAAACCAAGTCTTGGTGGCAGTTTCTTAGCATGTTTACATTTAGGGGTGGATTTTACCATCAGCCACTGACAGCTACAGAATAATGTTCACATGCAGAAAATAAAACGATGTTAGTGTTTTAACTCACATCCATCCATCATCCATCCATTTTCATGGTCTCGGGGGCAGCAGGCTGAGCGAAGCACCCCAGACGTCCCTCTCCTCAGCAACACTTTCCAGCTCCTCCTGGAGGACCCCGAGGTGTTCCCAGACCAGATGAGATCTATAATCCCTCCAGTGTGTTCTGGTCTGTCCCCTGTCTGCATGCTAGCTAGCTTATATGACGTTGTCTTGACACCATCACATGGATGTTGACCTCAATTCATCATTGCTTTATTCTGTCACATGAAGATTCAGGTTCAGACCATCGAATCAACAACATTTTAACTACCTAGCATGCTAACTAGCTAGTTATTGCTTTCTACTCATCAGTTGCTAAAGGATAAAGCAATGATGACTTGAGGTCAACATCCATGTGATGATCAACAATATGGGGTCAGATCTGTCTCATAATGAATGAACTCACGCAGGGTTTTTTACGAATGCACACGCTCTGGTTCACAGTTGTATTTCGGACTCACTAATGCACACGATCTGTTTCACAAATATAATGTTTATGCAAACTTGTAATATAAATTCGGAAATGCACACGATCTGTTTCGCAAATATTATTTTGAGGCACACTTGGAATATAAATTCACAGATCATGTGAATTGCTGAATGTGCATTTACAAACTGCTTCTCATTTGTGAACCTCTCTACATCTGTGAGAGAAATCTGTGTGGTGAATTTTGAGACTCCCCTGATGTCGCAGGTCAACGAACGTCACCATTGGCTGATGAATCTGTCAATCAAATTTATGACTCTGATTGACAGATTCATCAGTTAATCAGGTGTGTTAGCTTTCAGAAGTCCTGTCAGGAAAAATAAGAAGAATCACTGCAGCAGGGTGGTGCTGGTGCAAGAGCTGAGGCGAGAGCAGCCGATGCCGGAGGACAGCGCATCTCTAAAACATCCTGTAACTGCATTTCAAATAGTGGACCTCCGCAACATATCTATCCTTCCTTTGGTGGACTGCGACCGGCAGCAGCCAAACGGCATCTTGTCATTACAACATCCGACAGCTGCGGCAGGAGGAGACGAGAAGGAAGAGAACGAGGGAAGAAAGAGAGAAAGAGTCATCATGTTGTGCTAATTGTCTCATTTGTGCTCCAATAAACTGTGAATTCATCAAAGTGCCATATTGCTTTTTTCCAAACTACTTTAGCTGCGATCATGTTGCAGTGGTCACATCAGACTATTAAACACACCCCCATCCTCTGTTTAAGAACTTTAACTGTTAAACAGGAAGTAAAGCTAAAGGGGGGCATTATAGTAGCTGGTGAGAAATGCTGGTTTGGTCCTCCAGATGGAGACTGGTGTTCATTTCCAAAACTATGACAAAAGTTTTTCATCGACAACCTTTTTTCCATGACGAAAACCAGACGATGACGAGCTAAAAATAGATCTTGATAGTAAGAACTAAGACAGAATCTGTGTTTCATGTTCATTGACGAGACGTGACAAAAATATCAGTGGTGGACTATCGGACATTGTTCTTGTAATGATCTTCAGATGCCTGATGAGCCACAGGCTGGTAAACCCCAGTAAATAGTCTGCACCAGGATGTTTGGGTTGGTGCGAGTTGTGAGCTGTAACTCAGCAGTAAATAATCAGCCGTGTGTGTCTGACTGTGGATGGTGGAGCTGCTGAATGGATTTGTGGAGTTTGTTAGTTGCAGTTAGCAGCTAGCTCCGCTCGCAGCCTTCACAGCTT
Organism: Epinephelus fuscoguttatus; assembly: GCF_011397635.1. Classification (NCBI taxonomy): domain Eukaryota; kingdom Metazoa; phylum Chordata; class Actinopteri; order Perciformes; family Serranidae; genus Epinephelus; species Epinephelus fuscoguttatus. The sequence continues at coordinate 41,115,803 of NC_064768.1, read as the reverse complement.
CACCCCGCAGGACTCCACTCAGTCCAGACTGGAGAAGGTTTGTGGGTTGATGGTGTTTGACAGGCAGGTAGGAGGCTCAGTTATCTGTGAGTGTAGCTGTGCTGTAAGTAAACAGTCTGAACTCAGATGAAAGTTTAGTTTGAATCACCAACTCTGTGAGAGGACACCAGTTTAAACCTCCAGACTAACATGTTGCACATGAAGAAACAAGTTATGTTTCTGCTTCTTAACAGTCACATGGATAAGTCAGAGTTTACAATGAACCTGGGGACAAATCCTAGTTGGCTCACATTAGTTATTTGTTGAGAGCATAAATAGAGACATGTTGAGCTTTTCAGATGATGATCAGTGGGTCAGTTTAAAGAGAAAAACATATAGAAAACATCGTGACTAAAGTGTTTTGAAATTTCATTGAGTAAAACTGTGAAGGATAAAAATGTGACTATAATAAACATTTTCGTCTCAGGACTAAAATCAATCTGAACTAGCTGTCAGCATTAACCCTGATGAAGCCTGCTCTTATATTTCCCTCTGAATGATGATCCAGGTTTGTGTTTTCGCTGAGAGGAGGATAAAAAGCCGGGTGTTGTGGAATGCATCTGGCCAGCGTCACGCCTGATCTTGGATGAACCTCGTACCTTGACCCCTGAGGGAGCAGCTTTCCTTCAGCAGGAAGGGTCATGTTGTCATTACAGCCCGCCATGCCAAGATCAACACAGCCAGCTGAAGACTTTTCCACATTCGACTGGAGGGCCTGCTTTGCTTTCCTAACCCAACGATTTAGTGAGATTTACAGCACTGCGGCGGTGTTGATAAGTGCTGCGCTCCGAGGCGGGATTCTTTCTGTGAATGCTTTAACAAACCTGATGAATCTGAGCTGCGAGGGTGAGGAACGTGATCGTTCATGAGAGCTGAAGCTGAGAGGAGAGATATTGAAACAAGTGTTTTGAAGCAGAGTCTCAGTTTTTCCTCAGTGACTCAGGCACTTTTGGGAAAAGCTCTGACCATGGATGTTCCTGTACTGGATTTCTCACAGATTTTACAGACACTTTGGGAAGTTTCCAGGCGTTTCATCTGGGAAATATTAAAAACGGCCATCTGTGAAAAATCTACAACTTCTACATGTTTATTCAAATAATTATCATAACTGGAAGATCAGGGATGTTAAAATCTTTTGAGGCAGGTCATGAATCACATTGTCTTTTTGTGGGAGAGAAAAATGAATCCAAATATAATTCACCATAGAAACTGAGAGGGAGCAGTCAGAAGTAATTCAGATCGTTATTTGTTCAGCGCTGCCTAAACGTGTGTAATGATGTGATGGTAACCTTTGTAAGTCTAATACCACGGCGTGACGGTGGAAAGTGGGATCAGGGGCCAAGGAATTGTGCTCAGGAAGTTGTTCAGATTCTGCAGATTGTGGCTGAAAGAGACGAAGAATGACGAAACAGGAAACCACAAGCCCTCCAATAAACTGGCAGGGGACTGTGACTGACAGCTGTTTTACCCATTTAGAGCTTTAGCTGCTGGGCTCAGATCCACCTCAACTTGTGGTACGAGCGACTTGGCTGCCTGGACCGAGAAATGAAGGTGCACAAACACAAAGTGACTTCACACCAGGAACACTCAGACGCTGAGGACCAACCCCAACACTTCCCCTCGGCCCTACCGCTCCGTTGTCAGTGCTGCTGCATCAGAGAGCTAACTCACTCGTTTCATTATGATGTGATATTTGCTGATATTACAATGTCTGCTATGCCTCAATTTCGATTTGATGTGATTCCGGGGCCTGCGATTGATTTGAGACGATATGTATGCACGGGTTCCTTTTTGAAAACTTGCACCCGCCCTAACAGGTAAAGCTCAGCACCAGAACCGACCTGTTCCCCGTCATTATCTGCACCCGCACGCCAGAGGTAAAAAGCTAACGTTAGGCAATAAACAAACCACACCATGGTCACATGACTTCAATGTTGCCACAGCAACAAGGCTGTAAAGCCGTGCTCAATGTGATGATGTACTGTTGTCTCATTTAGCCACTTGTTAGCAACCACCAGGGGCCGTGCACATGCCGCACTTTTTGCACCCTGTAATCCATCGTATTTAATATGGACGCACAGCAGGCGCGCTCAGACACCAGAGCGACACCAGAGCGAGAGGCACACGCTCCCCAGTGTCTATATTTTAGGGTTCAACAGTTGCGATAAACTGAGTTAAACTTTTTGAGCACAGCAGCGTGCACCACATGTTGTGACGAGGACCAACCTATCACAGCTATCAGTCCCTCAATCAGTGATAAATATGGAGGAGGAGTTGATCATGTTAGTGCAGAGCTGTCAGAGCGTCACATCTGTCCCACGGACAATACACCGTTAAAGACGCAGCACATGTGTGGCCCCTTAAAGCTTTGAAACTCACCAGCGGCGTATTTAGAAATAAAGTAAAACACAGAGCAGATACCGGCCCCTGAGGCGGCGCCTGATCATGACGGGCTCTGTACGTGAGAACACGTATCTTAAAGTGAGTCCTGAACCTGATGAAGACAGTGTGAAGAAACTAAAATGGGAGCAGCAGCGCTCTGGATTATTTGACAGCAGTTCAGAGAAGAGAGCAACATTAGGCCCAGTGTTGTGTGGATCCAACACAGAGGCATAAATCCTGCCTTATGATAAGAGAGAGGCGGGTAAGAGTAATGAGAAGGCACATCACCTCAGTATTTACCTACAAGTTTGTATGTTTGTGTGAACTTTAACTCCCAGTCTTACCTTGATTATCAAACGCTGATAGCCATGCAGGTGTAGCTGTGCTCGATGAAACACAAACCTTTCAGTAGATTCTCTAAAGGAAACAGCTTCATTGTCCTTCAGTGTTTGTTTAGAAGCACCAGATGTGTGTTGTGAGTGTTTGCAGCGACCAGGTTGATCTACTGACCCTCACAGTCGACTGACAGGAGCTGAAGGATCGAGATGTTGATATGAAGGTTGGTCGTATTTAAACTATACAAATGAAAAAGAACAGAACTTTATTGTCTTCAGGAAGGATCGTGTTGCGGTTGAGTATAAAATGAGTGTTATTGCGCTGAACTGTGAAATAGTCACAGACAACTATGTCACACACATTTTCCTTTAGATTCGTCTCTGCTGTTTTTGTTTTCCTGGGGATTTCCAGGGTCTTCCCTCTTCCAGAGATCTAATTGCTCCACCATCCTTCACTCAGCTCAGTGTGTTCCTCAGTCACTGTGCAATTTTCCAGGGTTTTGTTTTCCACCCATCAGGACGTTTTACCACTACTGATCCAGTCTCCTCGGCTGCCAAAGTGCCACATGCTGTCATTGCCCTGCTGGCTTTTTCCAACCGCTGGCTCCTGACACCGCACCAGTCCTTCATTAAATCTCCTGCTCCGGAGCTTCAGTCAACGTTCCACGCAACCACAAATAACCAGACTGCATGGAAGAGGACATTTCCTCCGTTTCCCCCTGTCCCTTTCTCGTATGGTTAAGGTGCACCTAATGAATAGATCTGATCTCAGCAGAACGTTCAGGAAATAAAGTGCAGCAGAAGAAAAGAGGAACAGCAACACGCAGACAGAATGGGCTGACAGAGAGACTAAACCAAAGGCTTTTAGTGAAGAGGTTGTTGACAGACGAACCCCCACTTGGGCATCTTGGGGAGTCTACGAGGCTGGAGTCCTGCATGAAATCCAAGTCTGTGTGGAGATATATAGATCCAGAGTACTGCTAATACAGTGGGCTATCTGTTTCCTTTAAAGACAATAAGATCATAAACTTTCTACTCAGGTGGTGACGTGAAATGCTGAAGGAAACAATTTGGGACGTATTTGCTTTCTCTTAGAGAGTGTTCATTCATGTCTGAATGTTAAAGGTCCAGTGTGTAAGGCTTAGAGAGATTTAGCGACATCTAGTGGTGAAGACTGCACATTGCAACCAGCTGAAAGTTCTCAGAGTGAGAATTCCTTCAGTGGTCATTATTTAAGACATTCTGAGCGTAAGCAGAATCGTCTGCAAAGATCTCTTCCAAAGTCCTGCATGCGTCCATTTTTGAAAACCCGCACTGCTCATCACCGTAAAGCTCAGCACCAGAACCGACCTGTTACCCGTCATCATGTCTAAATCAAAGCTGCCCCCATGATCAAACCCCCCCAGGCTCCAGTCCCTCACATGAAGCTGGTTCTCCGTTCTTGAATTGGACGTCTCTTTGACTGGATGGTGAAAACATTCAATCACTGCCAGGTTAGGAAACATGTTAGCATGCTCCTTCCACCACCATCAAACCTCCAAAGGATCCCAACTCCATGTAGGCTGCCACCTCATCCTCGGGCTGCAAAGTGTCACGGCTGGAGTCCTCCACGTCGGTGACCAATGTGACCACGGGGTCAAAGGTTACACTTGTGTCACTGGCTTTCAAAATAAAAGCAACTGTAGCTTGATAACAGTGATTTAGATGTTGAGATGTTACACACACAGTTTTTTACTGCGTTTTATTTTGAAAAATGAAAAATACATTTTTGTTCTCACCTGCTGCCCATTCATTTATATATACATATGCTTGTTACACAGCTTTTTGCAGGTTACCTGTCAGGTGCCCGATCAGGTGCAGGACTCAGGTCTCTTTATATCCAAAACAATCACACCAGGGGTCTCATTTATAAAACGACACGTAGGATCCATATTAAAAATGAACGTATGGACAAAAGCCAAAACTGGCGTGCGCCAAATGATACTGGATAATTTCTACAATCAGGCTTCACTTCACCATCTGCAAAATGTTGGTAAGCATGGGTCAAGGTTTCTCCCATCAAGTCTGTTTTAATAGATTACAACTTTTGCGTAGGAAGTGGCGTACGCCTCTTTCAAGCATCGTTTTATGCGTACGCAGTGTTTATAAATGAGACTCCAGGTGAGTCAGAGATGGTGTGAAGAGACATGGCAGTGCAACACGGCGATCACCGTAGATGAGGACCTGCTCCCTATATAGATATAAATGTCAAAGGTAACCTATGTCCGCCTAAATCCGACACACTGGTCCTCTCTGAGACTCTTCTATGTTTTGACTTGGACCTGTCTTGGTCTTGTGTTTTAACTTGGACGTGTGCCATCCTCGCCCGAGTCCAGCTGGCTTTTCTCTCTCTGTCTACTGATAGCAGTGTGAAGGATATTTGGACAGTATTGGGATTTTTTGGTCTCCGTCTCGTCTGTCTCAAGCCTGTTTGAACTCGACTTGGACCCCTTCGACTCGAAGACTTGACTAAAGTGGTGCTGAATACAGCTCTGGTTGATTATTCAACAGAGTTCTTGCCTGTGTCCTGGGTCATGTGAAGTATTTATCATACTCTTTTGGAGCTGACGCGCAGATAAAATATAAACAATTGTTCCTTTTAGCGTTCCCAAACAAATCGTGACTAGACATTAATTCCAAAGCGATCCAAAACAAACCCCACAATGGTCACAGCTGACAATTAAATAAACTGAGGCCATTCCTCTGAAACCGTAATATTGAAAACCCAAATAGAAAATATATATGCAAGAAGCACATGTGCCAACAGCTGTTTCTTGCACATGTTTAAACCAGTCTTTCATCACTGTCTCTCTTTTCCCCTCATACACATTTCAGAAGAGGTCTGGCATGTGTTAAACTGTCCAGAATATGAGGGGGAGAGAGAAACATGGAGGGAGACAAAACTTGAGAAGGAGAGAGTGAACACGGGCCAAGGTGGGTGGGAGTCTGGACAGCAGAGGAGAAAGAGGAGGTAGAGAAAGCACACACAGATTAATGGGATTAACAAAGTCTTCTCAGTGTTGGTGGAAGTATCGCGCTCAGTGTGAAGCCTGTATTCAAACGCCATGATCAACAGATGATAATAAACTACAAAGAGTGTCAGCGCTCGGGCCGCTGCTGCCCGCATCCTCGTAGTCGGAGGTGTGGTCGCAGGGTGCCGCTCTGTCAGGTCAGTGCGCTGTGATCACAGCTGGTCCTTCGAGGACGCTCGTTACAAGAACTTTGCCAAGAACATGACTTAAAAGACGTCTTATCTGTTCAGACCCGTTCACACCAGAGGAGTATTCAGGATGGGTCAAATACTGGCCACGTTGTTAACGAACCAGATCACACATTCGGCTTTAATACACACTGTTCGGGAGAAAAATGGGTGGCACGGTGGTGCAGTGGTTTGTGTTGTTGCCTCACAGCAAGAGGGTTCCTGGTTCAAACCCTGAGGTGGGGGAGCCCCTCTGTGTGGAGTTTGCATGTTCTCCCCGTGTCAGCGTGGGTTTCCTCCAGGCGCTCCGGTTTCCTCCCACAGTCCAAAGACTCTAAATTGTCTGTAGGTGTGAGTGTGGAGCTCTGACGTCGTCAAAATCCGGCGCTCGGGCGGTGACTTGCAAAGTCAGAAACCATCAAAAAAGACGTCCATTAACGTCAGCATGGTATGCGGCCGGTTGCCGTTATAGGTTAACGACGCCCGGCAGCGTCAGGGAGAAACGCAGCAGGACAAGGACGGAAGCTAAGGCGACGAAAGTCCAAGTGGAGAAGGCGGGAGTGGTGGTGGATGGGTCCAACAAACACCGACCTTCACCTGAGAGAGCGTCGTTCACGTCCCGTAAGATAGACACGGCATCCCAGACCACACCAACGCACCAGGGTACCTTGGACGTCATATGCGGACGTGGAAAGTCCATGACCAAACGTGGACATGTGACGAGGTCACAGTGAGGATGGGTTGACCAGGTGCTTCTACATTATTACTTTTACTTTGAGCTGCACTAATCCGTGTCTTTATAGTAACACAGGATCAAATGATTATGAGTCGTGTGAAAGGCGTCATTCATAGTGACAAAACCACAGACACTAATCACCAACTTTGACGTCTTTGGAGGCATCTGAGTGTCTTTCAGCTCATTGCTTTGGTTTAACGGCCCATGACTTTACTGTTCATCTGACCTCGACATTAAACTCGACAAATTTTAACTACATCACTTTAATCTGTTATTTTCCGTCACAGTATTGCTGCTTTTGCTGAAAGTGTTTTAAGCGACCATGTTGAGCACGTCTTCCTCAGAGCGAACAGTAGTTACTGCAGATAGAAGAGTTTTATTTCCAACAGTATAAAAACTAAGAACATTACAAGATACAAAATCTTTCAGAATGTTGAAGCAGGAAAACACAGGTATTTGTGAATGTGAGTATAAAGCAGTGCGTCGTGGTTCTGCAGAGCTCCTTCCTCTCAGACCAGTGCAGCTGATGCTCTGCCTCTGGATGTTATTGTTTAAAGAACAAACCCTTCGCCTGCTTCACAGGACGCTCGCCCCCGACAGCGAGAGTTTCATAAATCTTCACTGCGACTGGAAGTTTCTCGCTGCGCAGGTTGGAGTGTGGACAAAAGCACCAAGATGCTCAGGAAACTACGCTGCAGCTGCTGGGGACGTAAAATAACATCAACACTGGCCCCGACCGGGGGAGCTGACGGGGTCAGGAGGGTGGTGTGACATGTGTGGATGACACGGATGGGACAGTGTGAAAAATGAGGCGTGCTGTGTGACTGTAGTGTTAGCACTGCTGACCCACAGCGGCCTGGACGTTAAGGTGCTTTCACACCTCACCTGTTCGGTTCTGTTAAAACGGACTCAGGTGTGTTTGTGCGGTTAGTGCGGTTTGTTCGGACTGGTGTGAAAGCTGTCAATCAAACCCTGATGTGGACCAAACAACCGAACCAACCGGTCTCAGTCTGCTTCCAAACGGACTCTGATGCGGTTTGTTTGTGGTGTGAACAAAAACGAACCAACCACAGGACTTTATGATGCAGATATGTGATTTTCAATAGTAATACCAATAATAATCCATCTGCTGACGATAAAATCTGTCTGTGATAAAGGTCACGTGTATCCCGTAACCTGTTTATGCTAATGTATATGTATAAAATGTACCTCTGAAGAAGTTTTGCAAAACACTTCTGATTCTTTGTCGAGTACATTTGCAATAAAATACGGAGCGGCTCTGGTGTGAGTGTTTCTGCTGGCTACTGAAACATCCTGGTGCAGACTATTTACTGGAGTTTACCCATTTTATTAGGTTTTCAATGTCTGACAGTCCACCACTAACATTTTCATCACGTCTCGTCTCATCAACAAAAATGAAACAAAGATTTCGTCTTAGTTTTTATCATCAGGATCTATTTTTAGCTCGTCAGCATCTCGTCTTTGTCATGGATAAAAGGTTCCATAAAATCCTGTTAAACTTCAACCATGGTGTCGAGACTTTGAAACAGTAGAACGGTTATGGTTATGGTTACGGAAACAAAAATGTGTTTGTCCTGATGGAGAGTTTTCCCATCTTGCCCCACGACACACTTCACACAACACTCAGCCAACACATTTCAAATCTACTCTCACATGCTGCTGCTGCGTTCGGTTGGCAGGCGCTCGGCTGCGTGTTTCACTTGGCACGCAGCCGCCGCTGCTTCTCCAAGTGAAACACCCTGTCGTAAGAGTAAAATAATTACAACAATAAAGACGCGGCCGAAACTCTGTCTTTCTTCTGCTTTTATTTTGATTCTGACATAAGTTGGCATCACTCTGTGTGTGTGTGTGTGTGTGTGTGTGGCCTGGTGTCGTGATAATTGGCTCTGTGTGTACGAGTGTTAGCAACATGCCTGGGTGCTGCAGAAAGGTGGATGGGTGGTCGGAATCCATCATGTCCGTCACTTCTCCGTCCGTCCTGAGGGTGCAGCTCGCCGCCAGGCTGCATGCAGCACGCCTGCTTTAATGCTGAACCTGTTAGAGGATAATTGTAATCTGTGGATCAGATCTGAAGCTCTGCCTGCAGCACCTCAGAGGATACACACGTCATTTTACACATTTTATAAAAGTTCAGTCGACTCAATCACTGATATCATAAATAATAATGATAAAAGTCCTGTGACCTGACACACACACTCGTGTGTACAAGTTACACAAACAGCATCAGGTCAGTCATTACTGGGTGAAACTTTCATTTATCAAACAAGAAGTCTGATGAAATAAATAAGAATAATGAGCATCTGATGGATTATTGATGATCACACGTATCAGAATAAACAACACAATACTGTATTAACCTCTGTAGGAAGCTCCTCCCCTACAAACTGCATCCAACAAACAACACAGAGTTTAACAATGTTTAAACTCGAGGTTTAAAATTTAAGCTTGATTCAGTTCAGACATTAAATGAATCCTGTTAAAGTGCGATGTCACTTCAGGAGCAGTCGACCCAGAGGACGGAGGCTGAGGGGGAGCAGCCGCCAGAGAATCCGAACGTGGAGGTGAGTTCACTTCTTTCTCATCTTTATGAGACGTGACCAGAGACACGTTGACAGGTTGTCCGTCTGAACGTGACGTCTCAAGAACACCTTGAAGGGAATTTCTTCAAATTTGTCTCACCAGGACTAAATAATGAACTGATTAGCATGTGGCGGTCAAAGGTCAGGGTCATCGTGACTAGTGTTGTTTTTGGCGGCCTGTTTTAATTTTAGTTTTAGTCTAGTCTTTGTGTCAAACTGTCATTTTAGTTTTTATTAGGTTTAGTCACGTTCATACTCTTTATTGTCTAGTCAAGTTTCAGTCAACTAAAAGTCTGAGCGTTTTAGTCTTATTTTAGTCAGAATAATCCATGACTATTTTAGTCTCGTTTTAGTCAATGAAAATTGTATTTTAGTCTCTTTTTAGTAATGCAGTTCTATTATACCCAGTCAATGTAGTATGAGTACCTAGTATAGTATAACCAGACCAAAATTTAAACACAACCGTTAATTAACCAGCTGTCACACTCGCTGCATTGACACAAACTGACACTATAGCGTTACGCCAAGAAGATGGATATTTTCCCGAAAATTACATCTGAATTAAATTCTGAGTGGTCGTCAGGAGAGGACGAGGAAAAGGAAAGCCAGGACTCCTCTGTGCAGACCTCCAGGTGTGTTTGTGTAACATCAGCCGACCTCGACAAACTGGAGAGGAGCAAAAATGAAGCGAACACAGTCAGGAATTATCACTGATCATCTGATGAGGTGCTGATGAGGATGAGGGAGAGAGGAAGTCTTTTGTTAACATTTCCTTACTCAGCATTGCTGTTTAAGCTGTTGTTGACCTGTTGTATAAAAGCACTATCACATGAGAGCCAGTGACGTTGGACTGTATATCGTCACGGCTGTAATCCGTCTGCGCAGTGCGACGCACAGCCTAGGAAACAGAAATACTGCAAAATAATAATAATAACGTGACTAAACATTATAACGTTATTTCGTCTCGTCTCGTTTTGGTCAACGAAAATGAAGAGACATTTTAGCAGAGGTTTTATTTTATAAACCACATTTAGTCTCGTTTTTTTCGTCAACAATATTGCATTATATATTTAATTATAGTTATCGTCACATGACCACCATTTACGTTGCGTCTCGTCTCATTTTCATCACGTGATAAAGGTTCGTTGCCGACGATATTTAGCCATACTTTTCGTTGACAAAAGCAACACTAACTGTAACGTTGCTCTGAGTCCTGCACAGGTCCATTTTTGTAAAGCTGAGTACCAGAACTGACCTGTTAGCCGTCATCATGTCTAAAGTAAAGCTGCACCTGTGATCGACCCCCCCAGGCTGCAGTCCCTCACATGAAGCTTTTCAGACAGTTTATCAGTTTCTTTTGGACATTTAATCACTAATTCTTGAATGTTTTTTTTTCTTTTTTACTTTTTTTAAAGACATTTTTTTAGACATTTCTTTAACACATTTCATGACCATATTTTCAGACATTTTTAAATATTTTTCAGACACATCAATACGTTTTTTTTTTCTGTTAAACTATAACAACAACTGGCCGCGTATCACGCCACTTTTAAAGGATGTCTTTTCTCTGACGCCACAACTCACTGCCCAAGCACCAGATTTCGACGACTTCAGAGTGAGACGGGGTTCCTTGTTGAGGAGTGGGTACTGCAGTCGTGGGGGGCCACCCTGTGTTGTGAGGGCCCATTAAGCTGAGAGGATGTGGTCATGGGCAGCCGAGCGTGTCAGTGTTGATTCATGCCTCTCTGGAGCAGCAGAGAGAGCTGGAGGTGTTATGGCTGGGGCTTCCTGCTCTTTCCCAGGTCGACTTCCGGTCGCACAAGAGTTTAGTTTCTGCACCTCTCACATCAACAGCCTCTCCTCGTGACGTCCCAACTGGAGACACAACTGTCCTCCTCATGTCCTCATAGAGAGCTGAGAGACAGAGTCTGTCTGCCAGATGTGGAGCGGTGAGCGCCCCCCCTCTGTAGGCAGGGTGTTGCTGTACGTGTCAGCAGCCATATGGACAAAGAGCTTTGGAAACATCCCATTACAAGTCGTACATCAGAGGCTGACAGGCTCCACTTCCAGAGTGTTTTGATTTCAGTCATGAATGCAGTCGATCCAAAAACTCCACACTGGGCTGTTTTAACCCTTTGTGCATTTTCAAGGATATCAACTCTTTAATTAGATATAACACAAAATAAAACTCTTATATTGATGTTCACAAGAAAGTTTAATGTTTCCAAGTGTGGGAGGACTGCAGAGGAGGAAAATTAATCAAATCTCAAAAAGATATCTCACAATAAATATCTAAAACAACATGGAGAAATCTACATCCAGAGCCGTGACTTTTTGGACGGACCAAATGTACAGAGCTGTAAAGTTGTCCACCATGGTACCAGTTAGCTGCTAGCTAACCGTAGCTAACTTGTTTGTCCATTGTTTGGTCTGTGACGTAATAGGTCAACAGGAAAAAGGTCCAATACTAACAAGCTGAAAGGGGGCATATCTCCACCTATCGTAGAGGAGTCGCACATACTTGGCTCAATAAATGGATTCCCCTCCCGTGCTTGTATACTGGGACAAGGACAGTAGGCCAGTTAGATGTCCTCGTCCAGCTGGGACTGGAGCTCCACTTCACTGTGCATGAGTGAGACACAGGTGCACAACGTTAGGGTGGGACAGGCGGGAAACTCAACAGGAAGTGAATCAGAAATGAGTCGCCAAAATAAAACAGAATACAAACCATCACCCAGGATCATGACATCCTCTAATCTTGAACCAGTCAGCAGAGTTTCATAGGTCAGATCCTGTTTTAATGTTTGACAGTGCTGCCATGAGTCGCCACAGACGAGTGTTTGACTTGTTGCCACTTGGTGCACCAACCTGGTCTCACAGGTCACAACACAACCGAACAAAATTCAATGTCATAACCTTTAATTTGTTTTTCCTTTCTCCATCGACCTATCCAGAACTTGTTTTTGTACTTTTCCCCAACAACCCTCCTGGACATATTTCACATATGTTAGTATTTGGCCATCAGCTGTTTCCTGCAGAGCCACAGTGACATTTCTCCTGCGTCAGCTGGAAGAGCAAACACTCGTACTGTTTTCATCACAGATCCTTAAAGCTCGAGTCTGAAGAACATCCAGGGGTGACAGCACTGACCCATTCATCATCACACAACCATAATCTGCTCTCGTCCGGATTAGTGAACTATATTTCAGTGATCTGCTCCTCGTTCCAGCTCTGGGGAAAGAGGGAAGCGTCACAGGGGCAGATAGATTAAGCAAACTTAAGTTAGTCAGGGTCGGTACACCAAAGGCAGAGGTCACCAAATCAACAGGCAAAAACTTGCTGGTCTAAAAACAGAACAGTTCGATCTCACGAGGTAACACGAGCTCACACGAAGGACAAGACAACCAGGCAGGGAGCAAAGGGAAGACACAGACTTATATAGACTCTGACAGGGGAGTTAATGAGACAGAGGTGAAAACAATCAGACAGTCAGGGCCATGGGAAACTTGACAGGACATGGAGAGACAAAAAAAAACAACCCCCAAAAAAAGAATAAGAAAAGGATGACTATTAATTCCTCAGATGAATTAATAGTCATCAGATGAATGTAAGCCCAATATTCACTCTCTTTTAGCTCTGTTTTGGTCTCCATCAACTCCTGAGAAATATGTCTGGCTCTTTAGCTGCTATCCATCCATCCATCCATCCATCCATCCATTTTCATCCGCTTATCCAGGGCCAGGTCTCGGGGGCAGCAGCCAAGCAAAGCACCCCAGACGTCCCTCTCCTCAGCAACACTTTCCAGCTCCTCCTGGAGGACCCCGAGGTGTTCCCAGACCAGATGAGATCTATAATCCCTCCAGTGTGTTCTGACTCCTCCCCCTATCTCTAAGGCTGAGCCCAGACACCCTACAGAGGAAACTCATTTCAGACGCTTGTATCTGTGACCTCATTCTTTCAGTCACTACCCAGAGCTCATGACCATAGGTGAGGGTTGGGACGCAGATGGACCAGGAAGTAGAAAGCTTTAAGATTCTTCAGCTGTTAAATGTTCCAAAATGTTCACCAGATAGTTGTTAACGTCGTCTTTCTTTTATTTAATTCTGAGGAATTCATTTAACATCGTCATCATCTCCTGAGGGACTACTCTTCCTCCTAATACCACCCCTCCCTGTTTCCTCTGTAACCCTCTGGTGTGAGACAGAACTGATGGACTGTCCAAATAAATGTGCTCGAATCACTTCCAAAATTCACCGACTGACACACACACACACACACACACACACACACTCGTAGACTCGTCTGCATCCTCCTGAGGAGCAGATCTGGAGGAGCTTTGTGAGAACATGCAGGAGGGACCGCTGTTCTTCATCTGGGGAAAAAGACTTGACTCCTGGCTCGGCTGCTCTCCGGCTCGGCTATTTAGAGTTTCCTCTGCTTTGCGTCTCTCAACCTTTTTGTTTTGCTTGGTACGAGCACTGACAGCAAAGAAATGAACTATGAGAGAAACATGTTTTAATGTTGGTGAGAAAATATACATGTGGGTTCTGCCTGAATGAGCCTGGATTGTCCTGAGAAAAATAATATTTTAAGGATCTCAGAAACAAATATCAGAGGAACTGCATGTGAACGTGTTTTCTTTCCAAGATTGTCGAACGTAAGGCTGCGTTCACACCACACGTCAAAGTGTCCCAAACCTGGAGCATGTTTACACGAGCATTCCTGGCAGCTCCCCGCCCCCACTTTGGACTATCAGATCGTATTTCCCTGCCTTTCCTGCCAGCTGACTCCCAGCTGATTAACAGGGTCAAACCATCGGAAAAAGGAAAATGTTAACGTGTGGACGGACGAAGCTGCAGCAGCTCTGCAGGTCTGTTTTGACTGCGCGGACTGGCACGTGTTCAGAGACGCCGCCACCCGGGAGAACCACATCAGTCCTGAGGAATATCCATCAACAGTGACATCATCCATCAGCCAATGTGTTGATGTGACCATAAAGACAACAGAATCAATCACCGACCAGAAAACCTGGCTAAATGGGGAGGGGGAGGGGCCTATCAAGAGCCAAAAAAGCTGGTGACATGGAAGAATACAGCATCACCAGACTAAGACTTAAGGATCATTTATACTCCCGTCTGTTTCAAACATTGTAAACGTCACTGCCCTCATGCGTCTTTTATGATGGCACAGATACAGCCAGCAGATGGCGCCAGAGGGCGGAGTCAAAAGTTTCACACAGTAACAAATAAAGCAAGTCAAGCAAGTCGTTGAAATCCAGAGCTTGGGCAGTGACTCGCAGCGTCAGAAACCAACGACAAACGGCATCCTTTAACGTCAGCATGATACACGGCCAGGAGCCATTTTAGTTTAACAGCGGCACGACAAGGACGAAAGTTAAGGCGGCAAATGTACGAGTAGGATGGGCGTGAGGGGCGGTGGATGGGTCCAACAAACACTACCCTTCACTTGAGAGAGCAGCATTCACTCCTGTAAGATTCTAAAACCAAACCCTGTTCTTTTGTCCTGAACCCAACCATGTGTTTGTTGTTGAAGGAAAGAAACGTCAATTCACAGTGTTGTACCGACATAGTGCTTTTATTTTGAAAGAGACTGTATCAAACTGTACATTTCCTGTGAAAACAGAAGTGTATTTTGAAAACAGACAATGCATGTAACAGGCTGAAGTTGACACGGCGTCCCAGAACGTCAACAACCAACACACCCAGGGTACCTTGGACGCCATATGTGGACGTGGAAAGTCCATGACCAAACGTGGACATGTGACGAGGTCACAGTGAGATTGTGCTGAAGCGACGATTGAGGAGGTCGTCATACCGTACCTTTACACAGAGGCAGCGTTGCAGATGGCGGTGGTCTGTGCAGCCATAGTCTGAGTGGGCGGAAGTTTGCTGCAGAGATCAGCCTCTCATTGGGTGGAACGAGCCACCTGCTGAAGTCCCGCCCTACCACCTCCGGTTGCAGTTTTCAACACGTCCTTTACTAACTTTTGCGGTGTTTGATCTTGCGGGGATGTAGCCATTTTTCTGCCATGGTTCGCGTCCTGTAGGCGATATTTTTGTGGGCGTGTTACACCAAAACCTGTTTCCCCCCGGCAATATTTTGCAAGCGCACTGTTGCTGTGGCACCGCCCAGAACGATTGTGATTGGGTGAAAGAAATAAAAAAAGCCACTAGTGCGGCCATGAACACACACACACACACACACACACACACACACACACACACTCATAGTCTCACAGATCCGGAGGAGCTGCTGTGTGTCTGTGTCTACATGAACCGTTCTTCATTTTATTATGTGCTGGACCATAACAACGGGGTCAGTCGAGGTGAACAAAAGTCTGTGACTGAGTACATGCCGGCCACGACCTGCTTCAAATTAAAAGTCCTCCAATGTTTAAGACATGATCCAGCCACGCAGAGTTTTAAAAATACTGAAGTCCAAAATCAAACTCGCTGGGGGGTTTGGGGGCACGCTTTCATCCAACTGGCCATGCGTACCACGCCGACATTAAAGGATGCGTTTTTTCATAGGTTTCTGACGCCACAAGTCACTGCCCAAGCGCCGGATTTAGACAACTTCTGAGTCAGACCGAGCTCTCCACCACCATCAAACCTCCAAAGGATCCTCCTTGGGTGTCTTGAACTCCATGTAGGCTGCCACCTCATCCTCGGGCTGCAAAGTTTCATGGCTGGAGTCCTCCACGTCGGTGACCAATGTGACCACGGGGTCAAAGGTTACACTGGTGTCACTGACTTTCAAAATAAAAGGAGCTGCAGCTTGATGATAGTGATTTAGATGTTGGAATATTACACATATACTGCACAGCTTTTTACTGCGGTTTATTCTGAAAAATAAAGAATATATTTTTGTACTCACCTGCTGCCCACCCACGTGGAGTTCATGTTTAATTTATACATATTTTTACCTTTTACACAGCTTTCTGCAAGTTACCCTGGGGCTATCTCCTGATACCTGACTCTGTGGAGGGCTCTGCCTTGAGGCAAAATTTAGCGTTAGAGTAACAGACTGTAAAAACAATGGACAGTCTTTCCTGTCTTTCCTGCTTGTCCTCTGTTGATTTACTGCCTCCTCTTCTTCTCCCGTCTCACTGAGCTCTCCGAGGTGTGAGTGGAAAGTTACAGAGAGCTGGATGGTTGACCGTTTTCAAAATGTGCCCTCACTACATTTCACAGATACAACGGTCCCATCTCAGGTGATCCCGTACAGCTCCTCACCTTTTAGCAGTCAGCTTTGGACCTGGACTTTGAAGCTCGTGTACGTTCAGGACAACATGAATATTTCAGTAACAACAAAGACAGTTTTAATCCAAGGTGGAAAACTACTCTGTGGCTTCAGGTGTGTGCTTCTGCCACCTGTAGGATGACGTGTGTCCTCACCCTCAACAAACTTTTTCTTGGTCTCAAAGTGCACTTTTATAACATTTTACTCCAGGTGTTGTTTGCTGAAACATGATGGAGCTCTGGGATGACTGTTCCTTTTTAGAAGGATAATAGAAAGGGGTGATAGAGGTAGAAAAGACCATTAAATATAAAATATTGAATTTAAAATTTTAATGAATATAAATCGTGGTTTAAATTAAGGTTTAAGTAAAATGCAAAGAGAGTGAGGTGCAAAATATCCAGCTCAGGCTTTCAGCAGAGCTCTGGTGTTCACTCCCCATGTCAGGTCCCCTGAGAGACGAACACCAAGGTACTTGAAGCTCCCCACCTGTTCCACCTCTCCTCCAGTGATGACCACACTGGCATGTGTCGTGTCCTTGTGTCTCCTCAAGTCAATGACGAGCTCCTCTGTCTTGTTGGAGTTGAGGTGCAAGTCACTGTTGTGACACCAGGATGTGAGGGCCTGGATCTGTCTCATCATTGTTGGTTATTAATCCCTCCACGGCTGTGTCATCGGCGAACTTGTATGTGCACTTTGTGTTATGGATGGGAGTGCAGTCGTGTGTGAATAGTGAGTTTAAGAGTGGACTGAGAACACGGCCTTGGGGGGTGCCGGTGTTGAGGATGGTGTGGTCTTAGGTCTTTAAAAATATTTCTCATAACATCTGACAGTCACTCCTGCAGGCACGCTGATTCATTTCTTTCCAACAATATTGGGTGCTGTCAGTTGCAACATCAGCCGCTCTGTCAGCTGATCACAGTTAACCAATAGCACAGCGACACCTCTTCTTCATCAGCCTGTCATCTCACTGCTTCATGTTTTAAATATGGTTCCTTTTCTGCTCGTCGTTCTTTTATGCAGTTGTGCGCACCCTCTACCTCCCCATCATCGCCCAGTCTTCGCAAAGTCATCAGCCTCATCAGCCTTCAGTCTCATTAGCCTTCAGTTTCAGAGTCATCAGCCTCATCAGCCTTCAGTCTCATCAACCTTCAGTCTCATTAGCCTTCAGCCTCATCAGCCTTCAGTCTCAGTCATCAGCCTCATCAGCCTTCAGTCTCAGAGTCATCAGCCTCATCAGCCTTCAGTCTCATTAGCCTTCAGTCTCAGAGTCATAAGTCTCATCAGCCTTCAGTCTCAGAGTCATCAGCCTCATCAGCCTTCAGTCTCATTAGCCTTCAGTCTCAGAGTCAGCCTCATCAGCCTTCAGTCTCAGAGTCATCAGCCTCATCAGCCTTCAGTCTCAGAGTCATCAGCCTTCAGTCTCAGAGTCATCAGCCTCATCATCCTTCAGTCTCATTAGCCTTCAGTCTCAGAGTCATCAGCCTCATCAGCCTTCAGTCTCAGAGTCATCAGCCTCATCAGCCTTCAGTCTCATTAGCCTTCAGTCTCAGAGTCATCAGCCTCATCATCCTTCAGTCTCATTAGCCTTCAGTCTCAGAGTCATCAGCCACCAGTGTCTTGACTCCATGCTGGATTTATCTCATTACTGCTCAGATGGCGCTCGATTACAAATCCCCCTCAGGAGTCCAAGCGCCAAAGACTTTTTGTCAGTTCATACTCATCACATCATCTGTTAATCTGTTCTACACAATCATCTTCACTCACTTGAGGCCTCAGTGCTACGAAACCAGTTCAGCTGACCCAGGATATCTTCTCATTGTCTGGTCTGACTAACTCGTCACACTGTCCGTCCTATAAGGTACCACAAAGCTGGTTATCAACTTGTTCGGTCAACTCTGGGTTTTGGGTGTGTGTTCATGTGAGAGAGGCAGGGTGTTAATTACGAGTGACATCATCAGATCCATGAATGAAGGAGGCTGCTTCATATCAGATGAGATGGAAACAGCAATCTGTAATCTTAAAACAGAAAATCTAGAAACATTTAAAACACTCCAAAAATACAGACCTAAATGACGCACAGGTATCACTGAGCTGTGTGTGACATTAATACAGAGTATTCTTTGCTGTTTAGTGTGATGGTGATGAAACTCCTCTGAATGTGTCACATAAAGACTTTAAAGTAACACCAGACTGTTTCTGCTGCTGAAGTACTGACCTATAGAAAACATACAGGATCCTCTTTTTTTACCTGAGACTCTGGACTTTGGTCCATGGATACTTTTTTCTTCAGTGATCTGATTGGTCAGAGGTCAGGGTGTTGACAGGCTGTGATCAGGTCAGCTGTCCAGCATCAGCTACCATGGTGATTTATCCCGGTCAAAAGACAACCAGCTTCATCGTACTGAAAACCCAGAGTTAACCCTGAAGTGACCTCCTCACTCCTCAGGTCTCTCTGATTGAACCAAACAGGAGCTAAACAGCAACATATCATTAATGTGGCATCAGTGGACGATGAGCAGCATTAGGTGTCCATCTAGTGGCTAAAACCAAATATTAAATATCATCTTGAGTGTGTCAGCAGGGCGGCCTCTGTGGGATTCATATGAGCCAACACACCCAGGGTACCTCGCACGTCGTATCTCGGAAAGTCAATATGTGAAAAGGTTAGAGTGAGAATGTGTTGAAACATCCGGTGCTGACACAGAGCCAGTCCAGCAGGCGTCAGCACACAGTCGACTAACACTACTAACGTGTTGACTGTTTCATCTGGAACGAGAAATTTTTGCCTTTTTTTGGGCAATTTTTATGTCAACATTTTATCTGTGCAGTGCTCCCTCTGTTGCTCTGTGTCATTTGATCACTCCACCAGACTTTACACAGTATTATTAGGTAGTAATGTGTCTTTAACCACGTGGATACCTCTGAGTCGTTTCACACCCTCCATCAGACAGGTGAGATTTGTCCCAACTTGTGTAGCGAGCACAGGACCGCCCAGCTCTGTATATGGGGCATTCCAGGGGCCCTGTGCCGGCCTGGGAGCCCTAAGCATTCGTTTGGTCTGCTTATGCATTAGTCCAGCTCTGACTGTTCACATGCAGGTGAGGACACTGGGAAGCTCAACAAATATTATAATCTATTATATTATATATATAATAATTATATATATATATATATATATATATATAATATATCTATTATATTATAATCTATCTATTATAATCTAACAATGAAACACTGGAGTTCAAATGATTCTCACTGGACAGAGCACTTCCAGTGAAACAGTCCTGCTGCTGTTCAACACTCAGAGATGCACAGAATTCCTGTTTGCTCGCAGTAGTAACTAAACCTGCTTGAAAGTGTAAACATACATCTCCAGAGGGCGTCTGTGTGTTTGAGGCAGAGGTTTCTGTCACTCCTGTTCCCCCTCGGCTACGTTCTCCCTGTTTTCTGTCGTTCTCAGTCATTTGGACATCAGCGAGTGAAGAAGACAGTCAGCGTCTATCATGGCTGTCAACATCCCCGGAGTGATAGCCATGGTGTTTTTCTACCTGCTGGTCCTCGGGACCGGCATCTGGGCTTCTTTCAAGTCCAGAAGGAAACAGCAGAAAAATGCAGCGTCTGGAATGGAGATGACCCTGCTGGGAAACCGCAGCATTAACTTGGTGGTGGGGATCTTCACAATGACAGGTGAGGATGACACAGCTGACGATTAGAAGAAGATTCCAAGGATGTAAAATACTTAAACCTTTCCACAGCACAGGTGTTTTATGGCTGCTAAGTTTAAGTTCAGATGCACCTTTACTGACTGGACCTGGCACCATGTTGTGATGGGATCACACCAGCCAGCTTGTCATTATAGTTTAACGGTGCCTGGTGGCGTCAGGGGGAACACAGCGGGACAAGGACAAAAGTTAAGGCGGCGAAAGCCTGCAGCCAGGATAGAGGCGTGGGGGAGGGGTCCATCAAACACTGACTCTCACCTGAGAGTGGTGATCACATCCTCACAGACTGTAAAGCCAAACCCTGTTCTTTATTCCTAAACCTAACCACGTGTTTTTGTTGTTGAAGGAAAAAAAAAAGTCAACTCGTGGTGTTGCATGCTCACAGACTTGGCGCAACTGCCTTGGTCCTGACCATGTCACTATTGTGCCACAAATGACATTAAAGCCTCTTGTGTTACATTGTTTAAGTAGTAAATGAAAAGACAAGTTGGTGAAATTAAAGCCGTATGTTGCCGACAGATTGGGCACTTTCATCTTGTGTATTCTCATACAGAGGTTTGTGTGATATCTTATGAACCGGCACCCACAGATGACATTACTTAAAGGATAACTTCGGTATTTTTCAACCTGGGCCCTATTTCCCCATGTGTATGTGCGTGTATGATTCATAGGTACAACTCGTTTTAAAATTGGTTCAGTATTGAGGGAGGCGGATGCAGCCGGGAGCTGCAAGGTAGATATGGGGGCAAATGCGTATAAGTTTGTGCATTAAAAGTGCTTTTTTTCGCCACTGACCAGTTCAGATCGCCAGTGCTATCTCTGTAGATAGCATACTAAGTGGTTCGAACATTGTTTATATAACGTTACCTCCACTGTGTCTGTGGCTCTCTCTACTCATGGGACAGCCGTTTTCTTGAAGAAGAGGTGTTTCGGGACTGGATGTCTTCTCTTCTTCGGCTGGCAGTAGTCATCTTGGGAGAAGTGAGCACTGCAGACCCGATGGTCTGCAAGGCGCAGTGTCTGGACAGGAGTGTTAGCATCCATATGTAGCACAACTAGCCACAACTTCAGCATCTCGCCGTGCGACAAAGGCAGCCTATGAAAGCTGTACGGGGTGTTGCGCGACATCCTGTTCTTGCAATTCGGATAAGCACAAACACGAACCATTGTTTTCAATCGATGCAGTAAAACTCTCAACTGCGCTCCGGGACAACCAGCGCCACTCTGAGCGGCGTCACACAGCCCAGAGGTAAGGGAAAAGCTTAGTATGTTATTTACAGAGATAGCACTGGCGATCTGAACCGGTCAGTGGCGAAAAAAAGCACTTTTACAGTGCAAACTTATACTGGACTCATTTGCCCCCATATCTACCGTTTCAGCTCGTTTCGCGGCTGCCGGCTGCATCCACCTCCCTCAATACTGAACCAATTTTAAAACAAGTTGTACCTATGAATCATACGCACACATACACATGGGGAAATAGGGCCCAGGTTGAAAAATAACGAAGTTATCCTTTAAAGTTGCGGAGGTATCAGGACGTCATGTTACTGTGGTGAGGTTTAGGAAAAGAAACATGGTGACAACAGACTTTAAAATACAACAGCCTCCTGAGGAAAGTCCTGTGTTTTGTGACTCATCCATCTCCCCAGCCTGCCTCCTCACGTGACTGCCTCCCTCTTTATCCTTCACTCCTACTTTTCGTAGGAAAGACGTACGATCAGTGCATGAGAGCAGTCTGCTTGTGGTAATCCAAAATGATATAAATCACTTTAAAGGAACAGACATGTCAATCATGTTTTTGTTTTTTGTTTTTCCTTCTGAAAAAGAGCGAGGCCACACATGAGTAAGCTTTGATTAACAAAGTCACAGCCTCGAGCAAAGTGTTGTTGTCGCGCTTAATGGGCTGATATTGTGTGATAAGGGTGGGTCACCAGAGGACCCATGATACGATATCATCACGATATGTTATTGAGTATTGCGATAAAATATATTGTGATTTATTACTTTTTTTAACTGTAAATTATGGCCCAAAGGAAAACTTTGTCGACATCTGTTTAATCTAATAAGGTAAAGTTTTCAGTCTCGTGTCGGCAGCAGCAAAATGTACCTAGAGGACTGGAAAACCAAACAATTTTATCATTCAAGTGGGCTACCTAAAGTCTAATTTGTATTTATAATGTTTTTTTATAATAAAAAAAATAGATACTTGGCACAGTGTGTCGATACGATATTGCCACACAAAAATATCACAATACATTGCTGTATTGATTTTCCACCCTGATTATGTGATATTAGTCATAAAAAAGTATAAACTGTCTGATGAGAGATGCATGGAACGTAAGAAAATGGAAAATGTACGATATTGTTATAATTAATGGTGTTTATTATCAAGCTAGCTAACATTAGCTAACAAGCTAGCTTTGCATGTTCGCTCCTGTATTAGCGTGTCCTAATACCGAGTAACGTCAGGTAGAATTAATATCTGTTTCCATGACACTATGTGTGCTTCCCCCGAAAACATATTCAGATTCAGGTGGTAACATCCCCAGGGGAAGATCATAATTTGTGCGTCAGGCAAGCAGAGACAAAGGCTGTAGAGCCACGAGACAAACGGCCAGGAATGAGCGGAGACAGGCCGGTGTGTTTGCTGCAGGGCTGCTCCTGCAGTGACAGGGAGATGTAGTGCAGAGGGAAAAAATGTGCACACGGCCCGGAGGTTTCTATCTGACAGCACCTTGAGGCCTAAATATACATCAGTGCATCTGTGCACCTTTATGAGCAGGGAGGTGTCTTTGAAACGTAACATTACATAACCCATTACCTGTTTTTAAATCATTGCTTAAATCATATTTTTATACAAATAAATATTATTATTATTATTACATTATGAAGATATTTAAACTCATAAAAAGCTCTAGTCTGCTGTCGATCAGTCAAATCTCTTCACACGTGTCAAACTAAATCTTTAATATTCAGTTTGTTTTCTTTTATTTTCACTTTTCTTTGAATCATTTGGACATCAGAATTTTCCACACTGACAATATGATATGAACAAATCATCCCACTGAGAAGATCAGTGATGACGAGTTACCATTCATGCTCTGTCCAAACAGCTGCTGCTTGTCAAATGAATCAGTCTCTGTGTGTTAATTCGTCCTGCAGCTACCTGGGTCGGAGGAGGCTACATCGTTGGAACAGCTGAGATGATATACACGCCCTCCATGGGACTGATCTGGGTGGTCGTGATGATACTGGCGTTCAGCTCATGTTTTGTTATCAGTAAGAGTTCACACCTGACATGTATGTGTGTTTGGACAAAATAAATATGGCCTGACAGTCTCTGATTGGACAGGAATAATCATGACCTGGATTACCTCGTACGTTGACACGAATGAAACCCCCCAAAATCACATCAGTACAGAGTAACCGTAAGCTCTAAAATCGTAGGCAACTGGACCTGCTTGCGTTTCTTGAAGACGTTTCGCCTCTCATCCAAGAAGTTAGTTTCAAAGTCGTTAAGGTCACAATGTGAGTCGTTAGGGTCAGGTGGGACCAGGGGTGAAGTCGTCTGGGGACGGATCCCAGGACTGCATTGTAGGTGGATGATAAGTGGTGTCGTAAGCCACCCCCTCTGTGTAACGATGGTCGTTCCAGCTTGACGTAGATGGCTTCCTTTACTCCTCTTTCAACCCATCTTTCCTCCCTGGCCTTTATGATGTGCACATTGCTGTCCTCAAAGGAGTGTCCCTTCTCCTGTAGATGTAAGTGGACAGCCGAGTCTTGACCCGAGGAGCTGGCTCTCCTGTGCTGTGCCATGTGTTTGTGGAGCGGTTGTTTTGTCTCCTCAGTGTATAAATCTGTGCGCTCCTGGCTGCACTGAACTGCTCACACTACATTACTGTCTGGGTCTATAGCCTGCAACTTTGTACCAGTCATTTAGAGCTGAAGAAGCTTCTTGGATGAGAGGTGAAACGTCTTCAAGAAATTCAAGCAAGTCCAGTTGCCTACGATACAGGGCTTACGAGTACCATGACCTGGATGACTGAGAACCTTCACCAACCAGTCAGTACAGAGTCCTGCACCAGGTCGGGTACCTGCAGGTAAAAGCCGTGTAAAGGGTAAAAAAACATGAAGCTGTGCAGTATATGTGTAATATTTTGACACCAGTGTGACCTTTGACCCCGTGGTCACATTGGTCACCGACATGGAGGACTCCAGCCATGAAACTGTGCAGCCCGAGGATGAGGTGGCAGCCTACATGGAGTTGGGATCCTTTGGAGGTTTGATGGTGGTGGAAGGAGCATGCTAACATGTTTCCTAACCTGGCAGTGATTGAATGTTTTCACCATCCAGTCAAAGAGACGTCCAATTCAAGAACGGAGAACCAGCTTCATGTGAGGGACTGGAGCCTGGGGGGGTTTGATCATGGGGCAGCTTTGACTGAGACATAATGACAGGTAACAGGTTGGTTCTGGTGCTGAGCTTTATGGGTATGGGCGGGTGCAGGTTTTGAAAAATGTACCTGTGCAGGACTCTGACCTGGGCTACCTCGTACCTTGACATGAATGAAACCCCCCAAAATTTCATGTGTTTTGTCCGTTGTGGAAGTGGAAACAAAAAACTGTACAAACCGCACTGGACTGCTCGGTGGAAACGGGGCTTTATATAGCTGAGGAGCAGCAGCATACCTGGTCTGTGGTCTGAGTTGACCAATGAAGGACTTCCTCCTTAAAGAGAAGCACAGCCCAAGCAGAGGCCAGGAGGGAGAAAATGAATCGTCACACTTTTGCTCCAGACTTTAGCCACCACTCTGCAGCCCACTCTGCATTTCCAAAGGGACCTAGACAAGGGGAAGTGAGAGTTTTACTGCCGAGCCTCAGGCAGGTAACATGAAGGAGATCAGTTTTCAGGAGAGGTGGGAGGGAGAGGATCGGTGCACTTCGTGTTTGTTTACTAGAAAGTTCATGTGTTGTGGGGTAATGAGAGGATATGGCAGAGTTAGCCTTTGAAGAATACTCAACCACATTTTTGATTTGAAGCCGACGAAAAAAGTGTCCTAAATAACCTGCACATCAGAAGATAAATGATGACACACATTCACAGACTTTACTGAACCTCAGGGTGTCACCTTAAATCTAATCCTGTCTCTTGTTTTTTGTTTTCCCCCTCGAATTTATTATTGTATTCTAATTTTAATGTCCTCTGATCTGTTTTAAATCAAGCTGGTTTGGTGTTTGTGAAGCCGATGAGAGAAAAAAACTGCCTGACGATGTTGGACCCTTTTCATGTCAAGTATGGAAAAGAACTGACAGCTGGACTGAGCGTGGCTCCGATTGTTAGTGATTTGCTCATGGTGACGGCAACACAGATTGGTTTAGGTACGTATCTGTAACTGTGTTTATATACAGTATATTTATTCAGTAAAATAGATGTATGTGGATGTAAATTCCTGTCAACGCTGTGCAGATATGACTTCTTAAATAACCGCCCTCTATAATCCCATTCAGATTTCTAGTTTAGCCTGTTATTAATACTGACTATGCACCAAAATACACTTTTACAGTACATTACTGATGACAAATGAAAGCAACAGAAGTATGACGGAGTGCGATATCTTGTCAAACCGCTCAAGGGCATTAACCACAAATGATCGCCAGTGTCACCTGAACAAATAAAGACAGACTTCCAGACCACATTAGTAGCAGCCAAAGATTCAACAGCCAGATATGTACAGTGCTGGGGTGACACGTTACCACCTGCAAACAACTGTTATTTGATTTAATTATTCTTCTCTCCACACTGATCCACATTGCTCCTCTTCCACCAGTGCACCAACAAAAAAAATCATCTGAAGGTTATTGTGTCCTGTCGTTACAGACGACGTTATAGAAGGGTGCTGGTGATGGGCACATCAGGGTGATGCCATACTGTGTGTTATCATGTTCTGTGTGTTTACATTAATATATCTGGTCTACAGCATATCCTGTTGTACTTTTGCATCCTGAGGCTGCCTGAAAGCAGCGGGGATAAGGAGTTCATCCTGGTGATCGGCAAATCTGGGTGATGTTAGTCCGTGTTGGGCTCGTTACTCTAAAAGTTTAACACGTCACTTACCGCTCGTTACTCTTGTTAATAAAATTAGTAATATTATATTACTTGACAACAGTAATTTGTTCCACTGCTCGTTGTATTACTTTTCTGTTACACCCCATAAAAACTGTAGCTAACTGGGCATCTCCTCACAATCCAGATGTCTCTGTGTGAATGTCGGGGTAATCGCCGTTCAGTAGAGCTAGGAGCTCCTATTTACACAGAGGTTTTCTGTTACCTGTGAGCTGTATCTTCTCAAGGATCTGCCCAGAGTCACTCTTGGAGCAACATTTCATCCACCACATATCCAACGACAGGCTTCATCACCTCTCTGTGTCTGCAGCTGTCTACGATTAAAATCCAGTTTGGGTTGTTTAGAGCTACAGCCGACCTCTGCGGCCAAGGAGGGCTCACCTTTGGTGGGGTGTATTTCCTGGAGCTTCACGTTGTTGTGTTGTCGGTTGTAGCAGCTGAGGTGTTTCAGAGTGGAGGTTTGAGGACGTGTTTTTCGCAGTGGAAAGAGTTTTAGTCCGACTACCTGCAGCAACAGAGTTCATGTCATCTTTCCTCCAGACAGAATCAAAGAAATGGGAATATTTCAGCCACATTGTAGTCACATTTCCAAGTAGCTTGCTGCTTTGACGATTACTAAAATGAGTCCGCTGATGTGATGCTGTATTTAAGGTCAGCAGTGATGTGATAACAAAAGTAATTCTGTAAAAAGTTGTTTGGTTTTGGAGTAACTGTGATAAATTACTGAGATTCCAGTAGTAATTAGTTACACTACTGGTTATTGGAAGAAGTAATATTACTGTAACGCGTTACTGCCCAATGCTGTTTATCATTCTGGATTTATTTTACGAAGTCTTCAAAAAGATGCAGTCGATCAAGGCTGAATTATAAAGCTCCTGAAAGGGTTACTATTGCACCAAAGCCATCGTTAGAACGCCACAACGGTTCATGTAAGCTTATATTGTTACTTGAAAGGCAGACTTTCAAATGTGTGCCGCAGAAGATAATCCACATCATTCACAGTGAGCGCAGTTACTGTCTTCTTTAAAAGAAACACTCCCAAATTTCAGCCAACCACAAGCAAATGACGGCAACAGCACAAACAACAAATCAAAGTGGAGCGGGGCGACAGGCGATCAGCTCTGCTTGGAGTCAAATTTGTGTAAACCCGATTGCCAAAGTCTTTGACATAATGTGCTTGATAGGAGGAACCATGAGTGTGGTCCTGGATATGCCTTACACTGTGTGCATTTGGATCTCCGCTGCGGTCGCCATTACCTACACACTGCTGGGAGGTCTCTACTCTGTGGCCTACACAGATATTATACAGCTTGTGCTCATATTCGTCAGCCTGGTGAGTTTGATATATGGTAAGTTTTTATGGTGGCAGCCTTTTTGTTTTAAGAAAACACTGGTACACGAGGCATCAAGAACTCCCAGAGACGTGTTAAAAATTGTGTGTTCTTCATTTGGATGTTGTTTCTTTTGTGTCTCTGCAGTGGGTGTGTGTTCCCTTCGTCCTGATGAACCCACACTCCTTGGACATTGGGCAGACAATGATGAACAACACCTTACACGCTCCCTGGATTGGCACACCGGGGTCGGAAAAGGCCTGGATAATGATTGATCAGTTCTTATTCTTTGTAAGGAAACAGCCATTAGAGCTGCAGTGTACCCAATGCAACGCCTCTAGTCTTGATAGACACACTTTAAATTAAGCAACTGTTTTACTTTGAAGGCACTGGGGAGTGTGGGATACCAGTTTGTCCATCAGAGGACCTTGTCGGCATCTTCCACATCCACAGCCAAGATCTCCTGCTTTGTTGCTGCTTTCATGTTGCTTGTATTTGGGACACCTCCCATACTGCTTGGGGCAACTGCTGCATCCACAGGTATTAACAGCTTCTAAATACTCTGATCATGCAAAGACATCCATGCCTGTTGTGTGTAATGTTACCATTTCTCAGTGTTTCCTTCTTTTGGGTCCGTCCCTCAGACTGGAACCTGACCTCCTATGGTTCTCCATCTCCATACGAACGTGGGCAAGCGGCCTTAATTCTGCCCATCACCCTGCAGCACCTCACCCCGCCCTTCGTCTCCATTATTGGCATTGGATGTGTGGCTGCTGCCGTGATGTCATCTGCTGACTCTCTGATGCTCTCTGCAGCTTCTGTCTTCTCCTCCAACATATACAAGAACATCCTGAGGCCTCGGGTAAAAAAACAAAATAATTTATGTTCTTTCAATGTGCTCCATCACACCAAAGACAGCTGGTTAAAATGTTTGTCACTGTGAAAGTGTGATGTTTATTTTAAAAGAAAGGGAACAAAGTGAGGAAGACTATAGACATGATGACGTGGCATGAAGGAGAAACAAACCAGGAAGGAAGCAGGACTGTCTCAAATTGTTCCCTTACATCTGGTTGCATCCCAAAGTACTTTAAGTAAGCCTTTATTAAAAAAGCCTGGCCTTGATAAATCTCTTCCACAGAACTACAGGCACATTTCTAAGCTGCCTTTCTTTCTTCTTGAAAAGGTGGCGCTATCCTAACTCTTACTTATGTTAAACAATAACATCTGAGGCTGCTTTCACACCTGCTCTGTTTGGTTCAGTTCAGTCA
Source organism: Epinephelus fuscoguttatus (assembly GCF_011397635.1). Classification (NCBI taxonomy): domain Eukaryota; kingdom Metazoa; phylum Chordata; class Actinopteri; order Perciformes; family Serranidae; genus Epinephelus; species Epinephelus fuscoguttatus. The sequence goes on along the minus strand of NC_064768.1, from coordinate 41,086,766 downwards.
AACTCAGGTGTGTTTGCCCCCTCAGTGCGGTTCCTTTGTGCAGGTGTGAACACAGCAAAACAACCGGACCGAGACCTTCTTGAAGAGGTGGTCTCAGTCCGGTTCCAAAGGAACTCTGGTGCGGTTGGTTTGTGGTGAGAAGGTGTTGCGACCTGGATGTGAAGCAACTGCAGTCACATGACACATTGTTTGGGTTAAACATGAGCATGTTACAGTCCTGGAGGATTATTAATGTGCACCTCCTCCTGTACTGCCTTAATATGCACATTCAGCACATCCAATGCATCAAAACATTGTTTTCTAGTTGGAGCCGCGTTTGCCTCGTTTTCAAACTGTATGCTTTGACTAAAATGAACAATGACAGCAATATAGTCCACGATGAGCAGCGCTAAAATCAACCTGCGTAGTTGTCCCTCCATTGTGACATTAGAAAGTGTCACATTTATCTTGCAAGTGTACTCTTCTTCAACGTTTGCTTTACTTCCTGGATTTTTCCCACATGGAAATTCTGACCAATCAAGAGCAGCTTTCTCACACAAGGCATTTGATCTGGTCCTCTTGTAAATGCTGCCGTGAGAACACCAACCAACTCTAGGCAACTATACAACTTTGGAACAACATGAGTCCCTGATTCAGACCAGAGGAGACCACTCTAGGACTGACAGCAGCCTGAGAGCTCTTTAGATTATTTTTTAAATTATTGTAATCTTACTGTCTACTACTTATTTTCTTGTAGTTTGTAACTTCAGTTATTATTATTATTATTATAGTATTTGCTGTTTACCTGTTGTTGTTGTTGTTCTTCTTCTCTACTTCCTGCTTTAGGCCTCAGACAGAGAGATCCAGTGGGTGATCCGTGCCTCTGTGTTGGTGGTAGGCTTGGTGGGCACATCACTGACCAGCCTGCAAAACAGCATGTTAGTTTTTCTGTTCATTTCCAACGAAGTGGCCTACATCGTAATGTTCCCTCAACTCGTCTGCATCCTCTTCTTCAACATCTCCAACGGTTACGGAGCTATCATGGGCCTCCTGGTGGGATTTACACTGAGACTGCTCAGTGGAGAACAAACGTTAGGATTAGAGCCAGTCATACACTTCCCAGGATGCACTCTTGAGGACGGTGTTTATATCCAGTACTCTCCAGTGAAAACCATCTCCATGCTGTCTGGCTTTGTCGCCATCTTGTTGTTCTCCTACCTTGCGTCTGTGCTCTTCAACAAAGGCCTGCTTCCTGAGAAGTGGGATGTGTTCAACGTGAAAGTGCAGAACTCGCCACAGCCACTGACACAGAAAGATGACGGCGCAAAATATAATGAGAGGGAGAAACTGGATATAAACAACTATCAGACGGAGGCGTCAGAGCCAATGATTAACACGAGCTGTTAGTGTTTCTGTGTACAGTAGAATCTGTTTCCTGAAACATTAAATACACCAAATACAAGTGTACAGCTCAAAGTATATCACTCTGGAGACTCCTGCATTCAAAGGATTTTTCTTTTACTGATCAGATCATCATAATTTTTATTTGCTCTGAGAACGTTTGGAGTTCAAGACACCCAAGGAGGATCCTTTGGAGGTTTGATGGTGGTGGAAGGAGCATGCTAACATGTTTCCTAACCTGGCAGTGATTGAATGTTTTCACCATCCAGTCAAAGAGACGTCCAATTCAAGAACGGAGAACCAGCTTCATGTGAGGGACTGGAGCCTGGGGGGGGGGTTTGATCACGGGTCGGGTCGGGTGGCAGGACTTTTATTAACAGGTGTGGGCAGGTGCGGGTTGTCGAAAGTGGACCCTTGCAGACTCTCTGCTACAGTTGGCCTTTGGGACAAATCGGCAGCAAGGTGTAATGACTAATATATAAGTACCTCTTTGTCATTTTCATTTATGATTTATAGGCTCCTTTGTGTTTGTTGTTGGTATTTTCTCTGTTGTACTGATATTGATTTATTCTTTTATTTCATTTATTCCTTTTCAGTTTTCCATATTTTGGCTTCAAATTCTACAACAATCACTTGCATTTAAATGATGGCAATGTTCTACGTTCATAGCTGCAGTGGTCTTTTGTCTTCTCTGCTTGTTCCAGCTTCTTTTTAAACCTGTGCAAGAATTATATTTCACACAAGAATGAACAACAACATGGCTCGTATGATGACCAAATGTCCCAGTGTTGTCTGCATCAGCCAAGATAACGCTCTCAGTTTAGCAGTGCAGACTGTACGGCCAATTTATCTGGATCACTTAGATAGAGATATTCTGTGACATGGTGTCTGTCTTCACTGAAAATAGAGTTATTAAAATAAATAAAGGGGACATTTTGCAGAGCTGAAGGAAACGTTGAGCAGAAGAGTATCAGAATGAAAAATCAACAGAAAGTTGTTTCCTCTTGAGTTGCTGTCTCTAATTCTTCTCCCATCTCTCACTGGGGAAGACGGTCAGCTGTTATTTTAAATGATCCCTCAGTGCATGTCAGTAAATTCCTCAGATGCAACAATCTGATTTTATGTGATCCAAACAGCTTCACTTCCCTCTTCCTCCAGCAGAGGGCACTGCAGCTTTCTCATTAGACAGAGAGGTGGGAGAAGAAGACCAGGTGGACGGAGAGGCGATTAAAAACAGAGATGAACTTCTCAGTATCCACTGTGTGATGCTCTGATCCAGGGCTGTTCAATTACAAAGTCTATCGGGCCGGATTTAAGAACCAGAAAATGTCGATGGGTCAGATGAGCAACCTGTTGAACTTTTGTTTTATTATTTTAAAGAAATGTAAATGAATATAGTTAAAGTATCAATGTTTATTATTTCCCATTTGAAATAATATATATATATATATATATATATATATATATATATATATATATATATATATATATGTACACACACACACACACACACACACATCTGCCAAAGGAGCATCATCAATGCAGAAACTGAATAAGAAAGAGCTATCAGTGCACAGAAGTGTAACAGGTGGCATTAACACTAACATGGAATTTATACTTCTGTGTTAAATTGACGCCGTAGCTGCAGCGTATGCTCTGCATCAACATGGAGCCTACACTGTAGCCCGACGTGCACCTCCCCAGAAATGTAACTGCACAGTGTCACAGTGACGCAGACCTCCTGTCTGTCTCTGTAAGCTGAAACCATTTCCCTCAGTGGAAACAAAGCTTTGATTTACTTTAATTTCACAGACAAGAAACAATAAATTGTGAAGACAATAAAGCCTCCACTAAAATAGCATTTTAAGTCTTGTGTGTGATTTATCCTGGCTTCATATGAGCAGAGGAAATCTCTGCTAGCTGTTAGGCTAATTTATACAATGTAAAATGCCATAGGATTGTGCTAATAACGTTAGCATGTTGTATTTGTGGGCAAAATGTGTCCAGATAAAGACAAGTGTTTGTCTGTGAATGCTGCGAGTTATAGTGAAGCTGATTTGTGTTTGAAACAGTCTCTATTAAGCCATGTTTAATGTGTGTTTAATGTGTGTTTAATGTTTACTGTTTGTTTAATGTGTTTTTGATGTGTGTTTGATGTTTAATGTGTGTTTAATGTGTGTTTGATGTTTACTGTTTGTTTAATGTGTGTTTACTGTGTGTTTAATGTGTTTGATGTGTGTTTAATGTTTAATGTGTGTTTAATGTGTGTGTTAAATGTGTTTAATGTGTGTTTACTGTGTGTTTAATGTGTGTTTGATGTGTTTAATGTGTGTTAAATGTGTGTTTAATGTTTGTTAAATGTGTTTAATGTGTGTGTTTAATGTGTGTTTAATGTGTGTGTTAAATGTGTATTTAATGTTTAATATGTGTTTAATGTGTGTTAAATGTGTGTTTAATGTGTGTTTGATGTGTGTTTAATATGTGTTTGATGTGTGTTTAATGTGTCTTTGATGTGTGTTTAATGTGTGTGTTTAATGTTTAATTGCCCTGCAAGGACGATGTGCTTGTGTAAACGGGGACTGTAAACCATAATAGCAGTGAATGGCTGACTGCAGACAGAGCAGATTGAAATATGGCCTCCTACATGTTGACCACGTGTATTGATAAAGTATGCCAAGTAGTAACAATGATTCTTGGCAACCATAAAAACCTTTGTGACAGTCCCAGGAGAAGCTAAAACCTGAACATACATAAAAATGTGGCTGTTTAGGGCCTTGTTTACACCGATACAAATAAAAACGGATTTATTTATCCTGTCTAAAAAGAAAATTCTGGTTTACTCGATCAGTTGTGAAAACGATATCCCTGTTTACACCAAAACGCAGAAACGGCAGCTTTTTGCTGCAGTTAGCACACCAGGCCAGTAGGTGGCGATACGCCATATGTCTAACACCATACAAGAATGTTCTGCGCATGCACAGTGATTTGCTTTCCTCTGGGCGCTAGTGATAAAAACAATGATGAACTACATTTTAACCTTATGTAGCATAGTTAGCTAGCGTGCACTTACTAATATTGGGCACAGCAGACGTCTTTGTGCACCAATGTAGCGGTGATGTTGATGCAGCAGTGCTAAGTTTATTTGTTAGCTCGTACGTAGTCCCAAAAGTGCTAACAAAACAACCCGGCATATATCCACCACTGTTATTGTGGTTACAGGGCGCCTAATGGGCATGCGTGAACTGGGTTACAGCGTCATCTTTTTCCATAATCTCCGTCTATCCTGTTTACACGTCTCCATAGAAACAGATTCACTCACCGTGCAATAGGAGCGGAGTCTTGGGCGGCTCGGTGGAAGATTGCGCCACTTTCTCTACTGTTAATATAATGTTTACAAAAGTTAAATACATTTTAAAGACAAAACAGCAGCAGCACGTAACAGCCATGAAAAGGTTCAATCAGCTCTCAGCGGGCAGGAACAGGGATTCACCTCGTTAGGAGAGAAACTGAAGGGAAACTCTGGCCACAGGGATGAGGAGCAGTGTCTCTGCAGCCTGAGGAGCATGAAGGAGCAACAGCCGGAGCCCATTCAAACCTAATCAGGCTCTCTTAAGGTGGACTGACCTTTAAGGTGGCCCAGCCAACTCTACTACACCTCTCTCTCCTGCTAATCCAAATCACCTGCACCTTGTTGATTTAACCACCTGTGCCTCATCAGTGCAGTCACCTGTACGCCTGTGCACCTCACGACCTTCCTCCCCAAACTCTTCTTCTCCTCCTCCTCTCGTCCTTCTCAGCAGGACAATAAATCGACCCCGACCCTCTCCCCGTCATCCCTGATCCTCCAGTCATCCAATAAAAGGACTTTATACCGTACATATGGCGAGATATTTGTTAGTGAACACACAGATTAACAATAACCAGAGTTTTTATAAATCTCCATCTCAGTTTGCATGTGGACGAGAGGCACAAACGTAGAAATTTGCCTTCACAAAAACATCTGTAGAGACGGGGCCTTAATTCCAGCACCAGTACAGAGATGACCTCAAACTTCTTTTACCTGAACCAGCGTAAAACACAGGTCAGTTATCAGCTCACAGGAGAACAGAGTGAACCTGGACTCACAGTCACAGGCAGGAGATGCAGACATGGTGGGTTATTATAACTGACTGAGTCTTTAAAGATGCAGATAAGGAAAATAATTAAACCCTGATCTGCTGCAACACCATAAGGTCAGTGGGTTTTCTCTCCCTCACAGTAAACCTGTGCATGCGTGTGCAAAAACTCGACTCCTGTAACGTACTGACCTCAGCTCAGCTCAAACAGTCCCTTAAACAATAATAACTTGCCTTGTACAGATAAGGAGAGATTAAATAGGAGGAGCTGATGACTCTGTTCCTGTCAGCACAGACTGTACAGACTGTTAAAGTGCCTCTTTGCTTCTTACTGTATTAGAAACATCAGTGACGGAGCCTTTAGCAGCGGCTCTGTAGCTCCTCTCCAGCGTCTCTCTGTGGCTTTGACAAAGAAAAAAAATCACATTAAAATGAAAAATGGTTATTAATTTATTTTAAATATTTTATGTTTTATCCATCATATTTGTAGGCCTAAAGAAAATCTTATATTCTCTAATTGTAAAAATGTGTAGCCTATGCACTGAATTAATTTAAAACAAAGTTTTAACACGGGGGTCAGAAACCTGTCGAAAGAGACATTTTTGATCAAAAGTAATTCAAAATAATCTGCAAAACATATTTGAGCCTTAAAGTAACAATTAGCCTATTGACATAACAAGTAGTATGATGCACATTTTAGAAGACAAAATGTTAAAAGTTTCTTTAATTTTATTTATTTATTTTCTTAATTCAGTGCAGAGGCTACACATTTTTACAGCTGGAAAATGTCAGAATTTCTGACACCAGTGATAATTAAAAAAAGAAAATGTTAACAGATAAATAACAGTTTTTCTTGTTACCGTGACTTTTTTGTCAAAGCCACAGAGAGCCACTAGAAAAGGGCTACAGAGCCGCAGGCTGTCGACCCCTTTTAAAGGGATAGTGCACCCAAAAATGAAAATGCAGCCATTATCTACTCACCCATATGCCGAGGGAGGCTCAGGTGAAGTTTTAGAGTCCTCACATCACTTGCAGAGATCCAAGGGGAGAGGAGGTAGCAACACAACTCCACCTAATGGAGGCTGACGGCGCCCCAGATTCAAACGTCCAAAAACACATCATTGAAACCACAAAATATCTCCATACTGCTCGTCCGTAGTGATCCAAGTGTCCTGAAGCCCCGACATAAAAAGTTGTTTGGAAAAACCTCATTTGAACTCTGTTTTTAGCCTCATTGTAGCCTGTAGCTCTGACTGCCTCTCTGGGCACCGCGCTCACATGTGCGCTTGCGTGAGACCGTGAGACATGGCCACCGCCTTCATGTGTGTTCACGTGCTTTCGCTGGTCTCGTGTGCAAGCGCACAAACGTGAGCGCGGTAAGGCGTCGGCTGGCCGGAGGGGGGTCACCACTGGAGTGGAGCGTCATTTCATTTCCACTACATTTCACAACATATATCCGCCCATCTTTTAAGTGGTTTGGTCTCCAGTGGAGCGCACAGCTGATGGGTGGCCCGGGTGCTTTGCTCACATTAAACAGATTCAGTGTGGACAGAGTGACGCTCGCTCGCTGTTAAGACACGATGTAAAATTCATGAGGCCTGAATTTCCTGCTCAGACTTCTAAATAAGTGTGTGTGCAGTGAACCTGCCACACAATGATGTCAGAGGGAAATATAACACCCAGACAGATGAGCTCAGCAAAGTGATTTTTAAGTATTCCAGAGGTAATCCAAAGTATTTAAAACACATTATTTAGTTAAAAAATAAGTCATCTGTAGTGAAACAGGAATTCAAACGTCACCCTTTGCTCTCTGTAAAACACTCCCTGTTTTATTTCGATGCTTAAACTCATCTGTATGAGTAAAGTTTTATAATTGGATAAAGATACGGCCTCATCATGCTACAGCTGTGTCTTTTTTTTGACTGCGTGCGCTTTAGTGTCAGCGTAACACTGAAACAGCATCAGCAGGTTATCCATTAATCTAAAGTTGAGCACAGTCCCATTAAAAAGGAAAAAAACTGGGAGGTTTGACCACTAAATCACGATGTCCGATGTTTTCATTCCCTCCCTGACGACCTGATCTCCTTCATAAAAAAAACAATAAAACTTGGCTCGCTGCTGATAGGTCAGAGGAGGCCGGCCCAGCAAAGAGAGCTAGAAGAGGAAAAGAGAGGACGACTGGACATCACTCAGTCTGGAGATCAGGTGGAGGATTCTGGGCCAAATTAAAGTATATCTCACCTGGCTGAAGTGTGTGTGAGGATTAGGAGAGTTTCATCCTTGTAACAGAACTGGAACTGTGAGAAGAATTTTTCCCAGCTGACGATGGGCAAAACAAAAAACTCTGAAGTGGAGGAGAGACCCAAATGGGACAACAAGGTCCAGTACCTGCTGACGTGTATCGGCTTTGCTGTGGGACTTGGAAACATCTGGCGTTTTCCCTACCTGTGTCAAGTCTATGGAGGAGGTGAGATGCTCTTGTGATGCTGTCAGATGAGCTGTGTTTTTCTGATCTTTCATCACGTCACAGTTTAAGTTTTAGTTTTCAAATCAAATCAAATCATGTTTATTTATAAAGCACATTTAAAAACAACCAGAGCTGAACAAAGTGCTGTCAGATGTTGATCAGTGTTATATAATCAGACTATTTTATCCAACCCTGAGATACTAAACTGAACCACAGCAACACATCAGAGTCTCCCTCCGTAGACCAGGCCAGTCTTTGTCAACGTGCTGAGCCTTATCTTGTTTGATGGATCATGGTGAACGTTGGTGATTGTTTCCATTCCAGCCAAACGTCCTAATTCCCGTATTTACTTCCTCATTGTTCCTGGTGAGAGTCATGAGGCCTGAAGAGACCTGGATCAGGGTAAAGTTGAGTCAACAGCCAGTCCCGTAAATGTTTACAGGGTCTATCAACCTCTCGTATTGACTCTAACATTCCTTATTACCACAGACAGTGTTGCACTCAGTCGACCTCAGCTTAATGATCAATTACACACCTTTTTCTTGAGAATCTGAAGCTTCAGGTGTGTGTTCTTTAAACCAGTGGTGGTTTTAATCCTATTTCTAATAGGACGCTTTATGTTGGATGTGTTGAAGGTGCAGTCTGTGCCGCAGATGAGCCTGACGTTATGTTCACACCAGGTCTGAATAAAAACAATTTGCGTGAGTGAATAAGATGTGTAGTCAATGTAAAGAAGTGATTGGATGCACGATGGAGGCGACACAAATGATGCAGAATATGCAAATTAAGGGCTGTGAATGAAGCGTAGCACGCCATAGAGGTCCTTCAGGGGCGTATGACACCAAGGACGTATTGGCAGAAGTTCATTCATCGATTCAGCAACTGACCTATGGCTAAGCCACGCCCCCTCCACTCACTCGGACAAACTATCAACATTCAGTGCCCGGCGCTATGGCAGGTGTCACGGTACACGGCATTTCACAGGAGGCAACTGATGATTTTTGGGGACATAATGATCAGATGTCATTGAGAAGTAACCAAAAGGGCCTAAACTACGCATTGGAGGGATATATTCATCATTTTATTGTTGAGAAGGTCGATGAAAAGCTTAAATTACAAGCCAACATTTACAGGTCACAGTGTACGCTTGTGAACCGCATCTGGTTGCCGTCACCATCAAAGACAACAAGTTAAAGTGCCACTGAAGTTAAGGTTTTTGGCTCAGAATATGAGAAAAGGATAACGGCCTTTTTACCATCTTTACCAAGAGTGTCTCTCCGTTAGTTTGGTGCTACAGTATTTACACTGAATCATTCAGCATAACGTTTGCCAACCTTTGTTATCTCTGCCATTACAGATAAGTTAATGAAGCTAAGCTCCAGAAGTTAACGTTAGCTTAACTAGAGCCCTTTGGACAACAGCTAACAATGATGTACGATCACCAAAATACAAAACTAGAACAAAATAGGTTAATGAACGGCAGCAAACAAGGTGACATGATGAACAACGCAGCTAGGAGCTAACGTTAGGCTAACTTTAGCTAACGTTAGCTAGAGATGTTAAAGATAACTTTATATTTCTTTCCAGCAAAGTGACAATATGTTGCCTCAAACACAATGTTGACTTACCTTAGAACAGATGTAGACATCATTGTTAATCTTATTCACGTTGAGTTGATGTTGTGGTCTAACGTTACCACACAACTTTATCCAAAGGAGACACTTTTCTCGCTTGAGATGTGGTTTAAAGTGTAAAAATACACCTGGTCGCCCAGCCTCTCAGGATACCTTGTGTCAGAGTTGCATGTACCCCATGCACACCGTTTGACCATTTTTAAACTTCAAATCTCAGAAAAAGCTCATAAAACCCAACAAACTGACTTTCTGTAATGCATTTCAATGGACGTCCAGGCAGAGAATGTCCCAGTGTATGGGAATGGCTATACGCACTGTGATTGGCTCATCGCGTTTGAGGGCGGGGCTTAGCCATAGGTCAGTTATGTACAAGATATTCTAGCATTCAAACTCCGCAACAAGTACCGCAACAAAAGCATTTGCATCTCGTTTGGTGTGGACGCAATGTAAGTTATGTTTTATAGCTGTAATGTCTGTGAAGCAGGATAATGTTCATATGTCACGTCTACACATGACGCGCTGAGAATCCTCCTGCGTTTAGTGACGATCTGGAACTGCATGTTCATTTACACTTGTTAGGTTTAGAAAAAAACATCATGGTTTGGCGCCACATTCCTACAGGAAGCAAACACCAGCCTCCTGAGTGAAACTCTGGGGTTTATTGGACACGTCCACCTTCCCGTCTGCACTATAGGGACTTTAAGGCTCAATCCCAGTTCCTATCTTAACCCTCAATCTCACTAGCCCTCAAAACCAAGTGTTAAGGGCTATCTTGTGACTTTAAAATGGGACACCCCTCAAAGGCAAATACGTCTTAAGACTGTGGGGGGGCAGCAATATGCCAAAACTCTGTCCAGTCTGTCAGTTCAAGGAAGAAGAAATATATGTTATCAGTAGTCATCGATAAAAAGACGTGATGAGTTTTTTTGTGTTACGCTACAAAGAGGTCTATAGTCCATAAAATGATGTTAAACTAAGATAATGCAATGGTTATCATAATTTTAAAACTATTAACGAGGAAAATACTCACATTTATAACCCACCCTGCGTTCCAGTACCCATACTACCATACTATTTAGTATGCCAGAAAAAGAATTAGTGTGTCCCAATACATAGTATGTCAGATGCAGTATGCCAAAAGTACCAGGATGTTCTACTACATCCGGTCATATTTCGCAGTATGCATGTCAGCATGCTTCTTTGGCCATTCTGACCCACAATCCTTTGCGCAGCGGAAGTTACGCCACACTGACTGAGCTGCGTGTACAACCAACGCCCACATATAGCATGGAAGACAACACAACACAGACAACTTTATTGTGATTACAGTATAATCAGTGTTAGGGTTCAACTATGACTACAATATAGAAGATTCTACCAGTACAGGCAGTGGGGTAAGTGTGGTATAAATAATGAATATGACTAAATATGAATACACTATGGGCCAGGTATGAGCAGTATAGACTAGTAAATATATAAATAGTGAAAGTCAAACACATTAAGTAATGTAGTAAGAATGTGCAGGTATGTTACACTACAAATAAAAGTAATGTGAATGTAAGGCTGCTTCACGTGCAGACAGAATATAGTGCCAGCAGCTGCATAGCTGTGAATATATTTAACATCAAACATCTGCCAGCAACAGAGAGCTGTGTGTGAAGGGGGTTAATATGCCTACTGGTGACTAGTTCAACAGACAGCTCACTAATAACAGGCTTGGGACTGTTTATTAGGAACAACAACATACATGACGACGTAACAGCAACACAGCTCTCCAGCACCTCCGACAGTATGCACGACTCTGGCGAGCTCGACGAGAGGAGATTTGCTGCATCTCCGAAGTACAACAACACAAAATATTCAAATGTGGCGCTACGGACGGCGGCGGAAGTGAGCAAGAGGGTCGGAGTTCAGGGAGCGATGTGATGTGTCCCAATAGCATGCATACTGCATACTGCACTACATACTTTTTAAGGGCAGCTGCAGTACATACTAAAAGTATATAGTAGAAGTATGCGATTTGGAACGCAGGGCCTGCTTCCTTACGCTTGTCGCTGCCATCTTGCATTGACTGAATCGTCTGTACTCGGCTGGGTTCGGCTGAGCTCGGCAGATCATACGCAAAGGATTCTGGGATAGCACTTACTGCCAAGGTTGGCCTTGAAAATCTTAAAAGCGAGGGCCAGACAGCCCTTATTCTTGGCCCTCAACTCAACACTCTGAGAATCGGGACAGCAGTAGCACTTCGCGTGAGCGCGGATTTTTGAGACTGAGGGTTAAGATAGGAATAGGGATTGGGCCTAAAGCTCCCTATAATACATTGTTATCAGCAGTGTTTCTAACCAGGCTGCTCTCACAAGTTTTTTTAATGTTTTCCTGTGAAAAGCACAAATTCGTACATATCCAGCATATTCTGAAAGACTGATCATGTGACCAATGTATTAGCAGCAGTAGAGAAGGAAGCAGTCCTGGTCTTGTCAGGAGGCAGGCTGGGGTGGTGGAACAGTCACAAAAACATTCCTTTCCCCTGGAGTTGTGTGTTCGGATCCGTGTGAACTTTGTGTGAACTTTGAGGCATTTTAAGGTGCATCCTCACCATGTTTCATTTCCTAAACCTAAGCTCCATAACTTTACATTAATTCAGTAACTGTATGTTAAAGACATAACATATATGAACCGTTCTATGACACTACATTGTTCAAACAGGTGATGTCCTCACTCCACCACAACAGATGTTTCAAACTGCACCACCAGCTTGGTCCACCTCGTCAGGCAGCAATCAGTTATTTCGTGGGGGTGAATCATATTTGGTCTTTTGCTCTCATTACCTTATCACCTGCCTACCTGCTATTTTCTAATCTGACTCCACTCACTTTTTTGTCCACCTATAAGACCACAATAAAATTCCTGTGATCATGTGTCAAAATGTATTTCGGTTTCTAGAAGTCGTTGAGTATTGCGGTGCATTTATTCAGCCTTATTACAGCTTGATAAAGGTAATAAAAAAACAGTCATGATCATGAAACTTATTTTTCATTATCTCTGCAGAGTCTGTTGATAATAAAAATGTGTTAACTGTGAGGTTACCATTAACTTCATGTCTCCAGGTGCGTTCCTCATCCCCTACCTGATAGCGCTGGTGTTCGAGGGTCTCCCCCTGCTCTACCTGGAGCTGGCTATAGGACAGAGGCTCCGCAAGGGCAGCATCGGCGTCTGGAAAGCCATCTCACCAGTGCTGGGTGGAGTCGGTGGGTGGCTGCGAATCATTAGTCGCATTTATTATCTGTCATATTCGTCATTATTTCATGAGCTGAAAACTTCTTCATTTATTTCCTGTGAAGGCATCGCCTCCATGATAGTGTCATTCCTGGTGGCCCTGTTTTACAACACCATCCTGGCCTGGGTGCTCTGGTACTTCTTTCACTCTTTCCAGAACCCTCTGCCGTGGAGCCGGTGTCCACTGAATGACAACCTGACAGGTAATAAGAACCACCAGTCGTCCTGTCTGCACCTGAGACATGCATCACAGTGACAGTAATTAAAGACGTGTTGACTAACAGGAGATGAAAATTGAATCAACTCTGGTTTGAGCAATTAGTATGGTTACAGTCAAGCTGTAAGATGCAAGAGGACCTTTAACTCTGAGGCTCTACGTGGCATGTCAGATCAGATTTAATAGGGAAACTGGATTTTTATTGTTTTATGGCTCAAAGAGATCCTCCTGACCTCGGCACCATTCAGCAGACGGTGATTTGAACCCTGCTACAACACGATGAGTTTCCTCTGTAGGGTGTCTGGGCTCAGCCTTAGAGATAGGGGGAGGAGTCAGACATCTGGAGGGAGCTCGGAGTAGAGCCGCTGCTCCTTCATGTTGAGGTGGTTCAACATCTGATCAGGATCCTCCTGGGCGCCTCCTGTTAGAGGTGTTCTGGGCACGTCCCACTGGTAGGAGGCCCCGGGGCAGACCCAGAACACACTGGAGGGATTATAGATCTCATCTGGTCTGGGAACACCTCGGGGTCCTCCAGGAGGAGCTGGAGAGTGTTGCTGAGGAGAGGGACGTCTGGGTGCTTTGCTCAGCCTGCTGCCCCCGAGACCTGACCCTGGATAAGCGGATGAAAATGGATGGATGATGACAATAAAAGGCATTCTGATTCTGATATAAGTTAACCCAAACATCAGTTCAAACAGGTGTGTCTTTATCTGGCTTTCATAAGAAAACACACAGTCAGCAGACCGTCAGGAAGCAAGCAGAGCTTTCCAACATTTAGGTGCGACGGCTGCAAAAGCTCGATCGCCACAGGTCTGAAGGCGAGTGGAGGGACAGACAACAAATTTATTTGATCAAAGAGAGTGAACTGAAGAATATGAGTACAGTAGTTCAGAGAGAAAGTCTGACTTTGAGAATGAGAATTTTGAATTGGATCCTGAACTCAACAGGGAGCCAGTGGAGGCAACTTGAACTCAGTTACAAAGGTTGACGCACCCAAAATAAACACCAATAATTCATTGTAGAGTTTTATAGCTCTCATGTTTGTCTCTTGTGTCTGCATACACACAGGTTATAATGACGAGTGTGTGAAGAGCACTCCAGTGAACTACTTCTGGTACCGTGAGACCCTGAACGTCACACCAGACATCGAGATCAGTGGCTCCCTGCAGTGGTGGCTGGTCATCTGTCTGGCCAGCGCCTGGTTAGTGGTCTACATCTGCTTCATCAAAGGCATCGAGTCCATGGGAAAGGTCCGTTTACCTGGAGACATCACTGCTGACAGTGACAGTGAGCTGCAGACAGACAGACAGACAGACAGACAGAGTTAATGATGGCTGTATGGTGTGTTTGCATATTTCAGGCTGTGTATGTGACGTCCACATTTCCCTACCTGGTGCTGACTATCTTTCTGATCCGTGGCCTCACTCTGCCCGGAGCTACTGACGGACTGGTGTACCTCTTCACTCCTGATGTGAGTTTGTTGCTGCTACAGCTGATATGAGATGTTATTTCCTGACACAATGACCCGATGTGTTTCTGCTGGCTGCAGTGGGAGATTCTGAAGAACCCTCAGGTGTGGCTGGACGCTGCCACTCAGATCTTCTTCTCTCTGTCTCTGGCGTTTGGAGGTCTCATAGCTTTCTCCAGCTACAACGCTGAGAGGTAAAACTCCTTCACTCCCTCCCAGAACTGTGATGATGTGGTTGATGACTTACAGAACTGTTTGTCTCTCCTGTCTCCATCAGAAATAACTGTGAGAGGGACGCTCTCCTCGTGGGAATAATAAACAGTGCCACCTCGCTCTACGGCTCCATTTCCATCTTCTCCATCCTGGGATTTAAAGCAAACACTGCCTACAACTTCTGTATGGAGGAGTACGTATGCACACATATCCTACACTGCAAATTATTTCTAGAAATTCATTTATGAATTTAACCCATATTTAACCAGGTCAGTTCCGCTGAGGTCGACGATCTCTTTCACAAGGCAGACCTGGCCAAGAACAGCACACAAAAAGTTAGAGCCAAACAACCACATAATAAAAACATAAAAGATCTACGGCAACATGTAGAACACCTACACACTATGACAGGAACCAACTGACTCATTCGTCCTTGTGCTTATGAGAGCTTTAAAATCAGGCAGAGACCAGTTCACCTAGTTTCAAATCTTTCTGAAGGTTATTCCAGGTCTCATTATTCCTGGGTTTCTTTCCCAGCTCAGTCCGAGCACCAGGAACAGACAACAAAACTAAATCCTGAGATCTCAGACTGTAGCTACAGTCAGATCTCTGTTCAATCCAAGTACAAATATAGGTGAACAAATACCAGAGACTGAGCCTACGAAAGGCCAAAGATGGCCGACCAGCCCTGGAATAAAGCATACAGTGATGAGTGAGGGTGAATCTCAGAGCACTGTGATGTGCAGTGTCTAACATGTACAAACAACGTGCAGATGCATTCATGCACCATAAATAACTATAATCCAGAACCGGTAAACACGTAGCAGCAGCCAGACTCAGAGGAGAAACAGGACTTTACAATTACAGCATGTAACTGTAATACTCCACAATAAATTACATTATTATCACCTCGAAAGCTGCAACTGTGATATTAAACTGTATTCAGAATTTTATTGTGAAATTCATGCACATAAATATCATAATTTTATAGGAGCATACTGCTAACAGTAGTAATCCAATGTACATAAAGTTACAGTTAAATACAGTAATTTACAAGAATATCCTGTTAAATCACAGTAATATGCAGACATAACTACTGTGAGATCACAGTGCACAGCAACTTACTGTGAAAGTGATGCAACCAGTAGCCTGTAATTTACTGTAAATGTGCGGCCAGATATTTCACAGTGAATTTTAAAGCTTCTTTTTTCTTTGAAACCGATGAGGCTGATTTTTTAATCCCGTCTGCAGAAACATCTTGGCTGTGACCAACCACTTTGAGTTCTCAGACCAGAACATCACAGTGGAGAACTACAATCACTGGATTGAGTATCTAACTCAAACATCTCCAGGTGAGCTGGCCAAATTGGACCTGAGGCCCTGTGACCTGCAGACATTCCTCGACCAGGTATCATATCTATTAAAACACACCCAGTCTTGTTTGTTGTGTTCTTTCTGTCTGAATCTCATTTTAATCATTAAATCCTGCAGTTCAGGATCAGTACAGTTCAGGATCAGTACAGTTCAGGATCAGTACAGAACATCATGTGCAGGTCAAACATGTACAGTCAGTTCCTGATTACTCATTACTTTGTCTCTCTCATCTTCCTCCCACAGAGCGCCTCAGGTACCGGCCTGGCATTCATTGTGTTCACTGAGGCAGTGATCGAGATGCCAGGCTCGCAGGTATGGGCCATACTGTTCTTCGTCATGCTCTTCAGCCTGGGCCTCTCCTCCATGTTTGGCACCATAGAAGGAGTCCTCAACCCCATGAAGGACCTTAAACTAATGCCCAAGTGCATCCCCAATGAGCTCTCAACCGGTACCTGCAAATCAGCTTGTTATGAAGTCGAAGTGTTTTTCCTTTTGAAACTCGTCTCTGAACAACTTTTTTTTCTTCTCCCGTAGCGATCATGTGCCTGGTCGCCTTCTTGGTAGCTCTCATCTTCACCATGGCGTCAGGAAACTACTGGGTGGAGATCTTCAACAGCTACGTGGGCTCTGTTCCTCTGCTCATCATCGCGTTCATCGAGATCATTGGAGTCGCTTATATCTATGGAATGAGAAAGTACTGATTTCTCCTCTTCTGTGATACTCTGCAGTCTCATGAGATTCATATACATGAAACATTTCTTTCTGGTCCCTTTATCCTCTGACAGTTTCAGTGACGATATCTACTTCATGACTGGGAAGAGGCCCAACATCTTCTGGAAGGCGTGCTGGATGGTCATCAGTCCTTTGATGCTCCTGGTGGTGTTGGTTTCCTACGTGGTCGTCCAGGCACAGAAACACCCCACCTATCCTGCATGGAACCCAGACTATGTAAGCAAGTCGAAGGCACTGACACGGAGACGTTAAGACTTTAGCAGCACAGCGTCCAATCTTGAACACATTATGTAAGAATCATCTCCACTGTTAACCTCAGCTCTGTAAACGTTTACGCATCTTTAGCTCACCTCAGTTTTGGTTTTAATGCCCACAAATTTAATGTTTTACTTCACACTCATCAACCTTGTAAGAGCCGTTTTCAGCCTCAGAGGAACAGCTGTTGTACACTACCTGCCCAACACCAAACAACGTACAAAATTAGACACGAGCTGGTGAACACAGTGGAGCATTTAGCAGCTACACAGACGCACAGGAGTTAGTGAAGACTTGTTACACCCCTGTGTAGCGGAGCAGGAGCACAACATAAAAGTGTGTCAGTTATTTATTACTGTGAGAAATTAACTTAGTTTAACAATAATGTGAAGCAAAAATACAGTCAGGTCCATAATTATTTGGACAATGATACAGTTGTCATCATTTTGGCTCTGTACACCACCACAATGGGTTTTAAATGAAACAATGAATACCTGCTTAAAGTGCAGACTCTCAGCTTTCATTTAAGGCTTTTTTCAAAAATGTAGTATGAACCGTGTAGGAATGACAACCATTTCTTCACACAGTCCCCCAACTTTAAGGGCTCATAAGTATTTGGACAAACTAACATAATCATCAATTAAACAGTCAGTTTTAATACTTGGTTGCAAATCCTTTGCAGTCAATGACTGCCTGAAGTGTTGGACACATGGGCATCACCAGATGCTGGGTTTCTTCCCTGGTGATGCTCTGCCAGCCCTTTACTGCAGCCGTCTGCACTTCCTGCTTGTGTTTTGGGTGTTTTGCCTTCAGTTTTGGCTTCAGCAAGAGAAACGCATGCTCAGTTGGATTCAGATGATATGATTTGGCCATTGCAGAACATTCCACTTCTTTGCCTTAAAAATGTCTTTGGTTGCTTTTGCAGTATGCTTCAGGTCATTGTCCATCTGCACTGTGAAGCATCGTCCAATGAGTTTTGGAGTATTTAGTTGAATCTGAGCAGATAATGGTGCCCCAAACACTTCAGCTTTCATCCTGCTGCTCTTGTCAGCAAGACAAGACTTCACTAGAATAAATACAGAGGGTTTATCACAAGATGCAAACCATTGGTTAGCCTTAAAAATGGAAGGCCAGATTAGAGTTTGTCAAAAACCATCTAAAAAGCCTGTACAGTTGTGGAACAGAATACTGTGGACAGATAAGACAAAGATCAACTACCAGAATGATGGGAAGACAAGAGAAGGAAGAAGGGAAGGAACTGCTCATGATCCAAAGCACACCACCTCATCAGTGAAGCATGGTGGAGGTACTGTTATGTCATGGCCATGTATGGCTGCCAGTGGAGCTGGTTCTCTTGTATTTATTGATGATGTGACTGCTGACAAGAGCAGCAGGATGAAAGCAGAAGTGTTTGGGGCACCATTATCTGCTCAGATTCAACCAAATGCTTCAAAACTCATTGGACGATGCTTCACAGTGCAGATGGACATTGACCTGAAGCATACTGCAAAAGCAACCAAAGACATTTTTAAGGCAAAGATGTGGAATGTTGTGCAATGGCCAAGTCATATCATCTGACCTGAATCCAACTGAGCATGCGTTTCTCTTGCTGAAGCCAAAACTGAGGGCAAAACACCCAAAACACAAGCAGGAAGTGCAGACGGCTGCAGTAAAGGGCTGGCAGAGCATCACCAGGGAAGAAACCCAGCATCTGGTGATGCCTATGTGTCCAACACTTCAGGCAGTCATTGACTGCAAAGGATTTGCAACCAAGTATTAAAACTGACTGTTTAATTGATGATTATGTTAGTTTGTCCAAATACTTATGAGCCCTTAAAGTTGGGGGACTGTGTGAAGAAATGGTTGTCATTCCTACACGGTTCATACTACATTTTTGAAAAAAGCCTTAAATGAAAGCTGAGAGTCTGCACTTTAAGCAGGTATTCATTGTTTCATTTAAAACCCATTGTGGTGGTGTACAGAGCCAAAATGATGACAACTGTATCATTGTCCAAATAATTATGGACCTGACTGTAAGTCAGACAAAACAACAAACAAAACAACTATCTAAACCCTGAACATACTAACCACAGGTATGTGAAACAAACAAAAAGGCATTTCCTAAACCTGGCTCCCTGAGATGTGTAAGAAACATGAGAAAAATATAGAAAATAAAATGGCAGCCCACCCTACAACTTCAAAGTTACAAATAATAAAAGGTAAACTATCGAAAAATAGGCTATAAAATACTCACAATGTTTCTGCAAACACAAATACGAAAATCTCATCAAGATGGCCGACAGGAAGTACAAACAGTCAGTAGCTACTGAAAAACCAAACCTTCAGGTTTAACACAACACAATACTAAAGGAGGCTGAGGACACGAACACTACTGCTGTCAATCAATGGACCTGTTGGGAAGTCGAGGATTTAAACAGCAGACGATAGTTGGAGAGCCAATCAGCAGTCGACACTCCCAGACTGAGTCCACACCTCCAGCCAATCAATGCCCCACACGTGTAGTTAGGAGACAAAGATCCTCAAACAAAATGAGCACTCGCTCTCACACACAAACATGTGAAGGACACAGAGAACCTGAAATACTAAAAGAGACTGAATATTCATCATCATCCTCACTGTGACCTCGTCACATGTCCACGTTTGGTCATGGACTTTCCACGTCCACATATGACGTCCAAGGTACCCTGGGTGTGTTGGTTGTTGACGTTCTGGGACGCCGTGTCAACACCAGTAAAACACTGTAATTTGCCGTTTTTGTCCTTCAGTAACACCACATGCATGTGGTTACATTTAGCCAACTAAAACACGTGGTTGGGTTTAGGAAGAAAGAACAGGGTTTGGCTTTACAGTCTTACAGGACATGAACACAGCTCTCTCAGGTGAAAGTAGGTGTTTGTTGGACCCATCCACCATCCCTCTTGCCCGCCATACTTGGACTTCCGCCACCTTAACTTTCGTTGTTGTCCCGCCGCGTTTCCCCCTGACACCGCCTAGTGTCATTAAATAATAATGGCAACCGGCAACATATCACGAAGTCACTGACCAAGCACCAGACTTTTTTAGACTTACATTCATCAGGTGATCTGATGAAATCCAAATAAATGCTAATGTTGCTCTGTGTCTGTTTGATATGTGCATTTCCAACTGTTTGCCAAAATGTCCGCCAAAACGACTTCACATGATGATGTCAGTGTTGTTGCTGCTGCTTCCTGTTCAGTCCCAAAAGCAGCCAAAAAACACTATGCAGGTTTAAAGGAATAGTTTTACATGTTTGGAAATACGCATTCAGAGAGTTAGATTAAAACAGCGATGCACTCTGACGTCTGTACGCTAAACGTGAAGCTAGTCATGTCATGCAGGAAATTAGCGATGGAGGAAGTGTGAAACAGCCTGGCTCTGTCGAAAGGACATAAATATGCCCACTTACACCTCTAAAGCTAACCAGTTAGCATGTTTTATCTTCACCGTTTGACCCATACACAGAACAAAAAGTAGAAATTAGTTATGGTTTTAAGTTAAGCTTATCCGTTGTTGGATTTAGTTTCATATTTAGCACCGTGGTGTCGCTTTCATTTCACAAAATGTCAAAGTATTGTTCAACTTTATTTTTTAAATTAAATAATTTTACAATATTCTGTACATTATTTATTTATTTATTTCTTTTTTAAAAATAATAATAATAATCTGTACATTATATTTTACACTGTGTTGTCTTTTTCTGCAGGAACTGTTCCCAAAAACTGAAACCAAGCCCTACCCAGACTGGGTGTTTGCCATCATCATCCTCCTCTCTGTAGTACCTGTGATTTCCATCCCTCTGGTGGCTCTCTACAGACTCATCTGCTGTGGAATCAAGAAGTCGTCTGTTCGCGCCGACCTAACTCCCTACTACAACGACAGCTTTGAGGCTGAAACACCGCAACACAAGAACCAGAGAGCTTAAACATGTTTGCAAGAAACGACGTTACTCAACGGAAAAGGACCTCCTGATCGTTATCGCCTCATCTGTGGAATCTTTATTCAGCCAACAGCTGACATATAATCAGTCACACTGACTTTACTACTGATTTATGTTGTTTACATTTATCAATGTTTAACAGAACCTGAAAACTGGATTAATTTGACAGAGAAATTCTTTCCTTTGGACATTTCTGTGTCGTGTTAATGTACATGAAGGACAGCTGAATGCAAACGTTTGGGCACCCCGGTCACAATTTCTTAATTTCTTCTTCATTTCTTCAATATTCTAAGCAAGATTACTATATTTTTAAATTTCCATCTTTTAAAGTTTTGAAATAATTAAAAAGGGAAAGGGCCTGAGGCAGAGGTTTGGGCAACCTGCATGGTCAGGACTTACACTTCCTGTTTTAAGGATTTCTTCTTGGGCCGTCTTCATGCTCTGCTCTTTGAGCTCTATCCACAGATGTTTAGTGATGTTTAGGTCGGGGGACTGTGAGGGGCGTGGCCAAACCTTCAGCTGGCTCCTCTTGAGGTCGTCCATTGTGGATTTGGAGGTGTGTTACGGATCATTGTCCTGTTGTAGACGCCATCTTTACAGATGCTGTGATGTCTGGACTTTAACTGAATCCATTCTTCCCTCTACCTGTGAAATGTTCCCCGTGCCACTGGCTGCAACACAAGCCCAAAGCATCATCCATCCACCCCCGTGTTTAACAGTTTGTTCTCCAAACATACCTCAAAGTTCTGTTTTACCTTCATCAGTCCACAGGGCTAGGCAGCTGTTTAGAGGAGCCCATGGCTGCTGATTGTTGGGACAAGGTTTCAGGAGCCAGCTGAAATGAGCATCACCTGGCCTTTCCTAACGATGACTGTGAACAAGCCAGACCCTAACAAGCACATTAAGGTCTGAGACCCTGGGAAAAGTTGTCTGAGAGCTCAGATGTCTTGGGGTGCCCAAACTTTTTCATGGTGCTCGTTTCATTTTTTCACTCTCAAACTGTACAAAACAAAAATAAAACACTGATCCTGCTGCATGTTTCATCTTTAACTTCATGTCTCTGGGAGATCAGTTCATCTTCTACTTTCTTAACTATTCACGGTAAATGAAATTTCGATCAGGGGTGTCCAAGCTTATATACAAGCAATCTTCCAAATGACGTCACGTCTTCATAGTGGAAAAACACCACAAAGTATAAATCAAAGTCCAGAGAGACAAACAGCTGTGGGGGGGCGGGGTCTGGATGCTGGATGTTTTTCAGTTCTCCATCTTTATTGATCTGGTGGTTGTTGATTTATAGGGTGAGTTTATGATTGAGCTTTGGGACTGTTTCTCACTCTTTAACCTGTTTCCCAATGCAACAGATACATTATTATTTTGGCACACTGACGATCAGATGAATCTGAATCACTCATTAATTTCACAGGAGAAAAAAACAGACAAAACTCACAACATGAACTCAAAGCTCAAAGTCTACATCTGGATGGCCAAGAAGTCCTCGGGGGTTCTGGGTTTAGCGGCCTGTCGGACTCTGGCCAGTATCAGATCCCCCAGACAGCTCTCCAGACTGCACATCCCTGTCAAGAAGACAACAGCAGAGGACAGGAAAATGTTTTTTCTGGTGTATTTGATAGTGAACTGTAAAATTTATCCAACTAAACTATTTCCAACTATAAAACTAAATTAAAGGTGGTAATAAACTGAGCTGAGTCCATGTAAGACCTTGTTGGGTTCACCTCTCATAAAGTCCACATTTAAAGGGACCGGTCTTGGGAAGTTGTGATGAAGACGTTTTCATATCAGTCTTGGACTGATCTGCAAACTAACCACCAACAAAAGAAGGAGACTGAGAAACACCACCACCAAGGGACTGGACTGCCGCTCTGCACCCGCAGCACAAAGAGGGAAAGAGGGCAGTTAAACAATGGCCATGAGGTGCTAATGATTATTAGTTTATCACTGGTTAGTGTTCTTGACATTTTAGGCATTTTATTTTTATTTTGCTAAATAAATCCTTTGGCTAACACGTCTTTGACCCTGTGGTTTCATTTGAACTTGTGTGACCTCAGTAGCCCAGAGCAGTCTTAATAACTTCCATGGGTGAAATTCTCAGGGTGGCGTTACAGCAACTTTCCATGCTCCCCACACCACACATGTAACCAGTTACATAAACCTGTCAGCTCCTTCAGATCGTGCAACAAAAGCAAATTAAGTAACATTTATCAATATTCAACATATTAGCATCACCGTTGGTTGAAGGGGGCAGTGACACTACTCAGGATCCCAGTGACCTGAGAGAGGCCCAGACTGTGGATATCTCCAGAGGCGATTATTATATATATATATATATATATATAATACATCTTATCAATACATTTTGTGGCTTAATTTCATAATTTGTTGATTATAACTTGCTGTCATCTTTAGGATCTGGGGAGGACTTACTTATTCAATCTTACAGATGTTTAGATTTAATGAACTGCTCCTCTGGTCTGAAAAAAAGAGAGCAAACAAAATAAAAAAAACTGCACGTCAGAGAGTAAAGATACATCATGCTGGTGGAGAGTGGCACATGACCAGTGATGTGTGTGTCGTACTTGGCAAAGGTTTCTAAGTCTGGTGTGATCATAAAGTCATTCACCATTCTCAGGGAGGAAAAAAACACATGCAGTCATTAGAACAGAGCTGCAGTGCAGAGAGACTGCCCTCTGCTGCTGCAGGTGTGCTATTACAGCTACAGTCTGCTGCAACCTGTCAGTCTTCAGTCTGTATTCACGATACACATCAGTTGATACCACAGTGACGACTGCTCCTCCTGGGGTCCACACAAAACGTAAAAAATAAGACATTAAGGGGCAGTTTACACGATAGTTATCACATTATAGATAATTTACTACAGTTTCCACCAAACCCTTTCAGTCCAGCACCTTTGGAACCAGCAGTAAGCCTTCAGACATGGTACCTAGACCCTCGGTGTGTTCAGACAGTCCTCTTAAATGTGGGCGGGGTTGTTGTCACTCACTGCTCCGTCCAGCACTCGCTGTATTTCCTCATCAGCGGTGACACAGATGGAAGTCTGCACCTGGTTTATCGTCCACAGAACGAGGCCAGTGTTGCCAAGTCCACTTATTATAAGCGACTTTGGGCTTGTTTTTCTGTAAAGTCGCTTACAAATATTGGTAGTCGCGGGTCACGGTTTTTCTGGGCTTGTTTCTAAAGTGTAGTTGCTTATTTGGGCTTGTTCCCAGCTCCATAATAAGTTGTCAAGCGGATATTTTCACATGTTCGACATGAATTCATTTGAGTTGTTCTGCGCATGCGTGGCGTCACCGATTTCCCTGCCACTTTGGTCCGGTAAAACACAGCTTTTAATCCAGTTTCTCGCTTCTTTTATTAACGAACCACTTGCTCTCAGCTTTTATTGTATGTACTTTTTAAACATGGACTAAGGTTTTAAGCCATCGGGCCTGTGGTTGTCACGGATCATAGACTACCGCAGAAGTGAACGCGGAAGTCGCCAGCCGAACGGCATTAATGAGGCGCCAACTTTTAAAAATCGTCCATCTGTGGGAGACCTACAACTCACCACCTGAAGCGGACTGCCCCCTTAAAATTGGGGAAGGTCCCCTTGGACATTTCGGCCCCACGACCGAGGGTAAAAATTTTAACTCACCTCCGTGTGTTGATACTGTGTCCCGGGGGACGGATCTCCAGCACAGGCCGCAGGTATGTTGGCGGTGTGTGAGTCCTGCCTCCCGACCCTGTCAAAACTGAGGGAGAGCATCTCTGGACTGCAGGCCGATCTCAAGGAGAGAGAAAAGATCCTCCTGGATTTTACCACCGTCGCCACGACCCAGGCGAAACATATTGCTCACCTGACGGCATCCGGCGCTGGTGA
The DNA here is from genome assembly GCF_011397635.1 of Epinephelus fuscoguttatus. Classification (NCBI taxonomy): domain Eukaryota; kingdom Metazoa; phylum Chordata; class Actinopteri; order Perciformes; family Serranidae; genus Epinephelus; species Epinephelus fuscoguttatus. The sequence goes on along the minus strand of NC_064768.1, from coordinate 41,061,758 downwards.
CCGGAGTATGATGGCCATGAACACCACCACCCTGCTGTGGACCGGCTCCATAACCACCGGAACTCTGACACCAGCACTCGCCAAGTCCCGCTAGCAAGCCAAGCCCAAATCATCGGCACTCTCAACCTCCTGCCTTCACGCTGCGGAGCCGCAGCGCTTCATCACGGAGGGTGGAGCGGGAGCACCGGTGAGCTCAACTCCACTCAAGCTGAGGGAGCCCTGGTCGGTGGTGGCCAGGGGCTCTGGGGCTCGTCCATCTCCTAATCCTCCGTCTCCGGAGCTGCCATCCTAAGCCTGCAGGTCTTCCCTCCCGTGGATGCTTCGTCCAGCTTGCCTGTGGACCCTGTAGGCCTACATCCAGCTGGCTGTGGCTCTCACCAGTCCAGGAATCGGCGTCTGCTTGTCCAGCCTGACCCCTCCCCTCCATCCCGGTCAGGAGGAACCGCGGCCCGGCGCCACAAACATCGGGCTCCATCCCGTCACCGTTGAACCTCCAGGCAGCCGGAGGCGCGCACTCGGGAGCAGTGCACCCCCTCTGTGCTAGTGATCGGGACCTCCATGGTCAGGCACGTGGAAGTGCACAACGGCCGCACCTTCTGCCACCCTGGTGCCCGTGTCAGTGAGGTTGCATCCTCCACCCTCCAGCTGACTGCACGGCACAGCTCGGCCTCCACGCTGGTCCTGGAGGCCGGTATCAACGACCTCAGGAACCAGCAGTCAGAGGTCCTCAAGCAGGACTTCATCTCCCTGGTGGACCGCCTGCTGGACACAGGGAAGCGGCTAATTATTTCCGGCTCGCTTCCCCCGCCTCGTTATGGTGACGTCACTACCAGCCGCCTTCGTCAGCTGCACCTGTGGCTGAAGGGACACTGCCTGTCCAAAAGTGTCCCTTTAGTGGACAATTTTATAGCTTTTTTAAACAGACCCCACCTTTTTAAACGGGACGGCCTCCACCCAAACCAGGAGGGATCACGGCTTTTATCAGTCAACACTGACCTGACCGTCCGATCCTGCACCACAGCACCTCCTGACTCACTGCTCACCCACCTCCACCCTCCCCCACTACACATTGCACCACACATACTTCTCCCTCAGTAGCACCTTCTCTGCAATCGGAAACACAGGACATTCACACCATAAAAACTATCATTACACTTAGAAAGTTGAAACCCAGGAATGTTTTTAGAGCTAACCGTGTTTTTAACATCCATTTGAAAAGTCACGAAGAGCGCACGTTCAGCACAAACATTAAAATGGCAGTGCTGAACGTGCGCTCCACTAAACAAATCTTTTATCATAAATAATTTAATTTTAGACAATAACCTAGACAGTATTCTCCTGACAGAGACATGGCTTGGCACCGACGCACCTGTTGTTCTCACCGAGGCTTCCCCACCAGATTTTAACTTTTTATATTCTATTAGTGGAGGTAAAAGAGGAGGTGGAACTGCATCAGTAACAAAAACCACAATATCCTCAAATGAAGTTTCTTTTAGCAGTTACACGTCATTTGAGCATCATGCCTTTGTTTTTAGCAGCCCTCCCATCCTTTGCATAACGGTTTACAGACCACCCCAGTACTCCACTTCTTTTATCAGTGATTTCTCTGAATTATTATCAATCATTCACTCCACCTACAACAGGATTTTAATAACTGGTGATTTTAATCTACACATTGACAACACCTCAGTCCCAGTATCCAGAGAATTTTTAAACCTCTTAAACTGTTTAGATTTTAAACAACATATCACGCAGCCGACCCACAGCAGAGGGCGCACCCTGGACCTGGTCATAACCTACGGCCTGTCCGTGGGTGTGTCCTCTGTTGTGGATCTGGCTGTGTCCGACCACTTTTGTGTGTTTTTTAACACCACCAGTTTTAACCAGGAGGAGGCCCCAGTGAGAACGGTGAGGAAACGCTACCTAACTTCTGAAGTGGCTGCAAATTTTATCCAGATTTTACAGAGCACTCCTGCAGAGATTTTACCAGCACCCTGTGATTTTATTGTGGACAATTTTAACAACAAACTCAAGTCAGCGCTGGACTCAGTGGCTCCACTTTTAATCAAAACAATTAGAACAAAACCTACACCCCCCCGGAGAAATCAGGAAATCAAACAACTGAAAAGATACTGCTGAGAGAAGGTGGAGAAAATCAAACCTAACAGTCCACTATGATAAATTACGTCAACATCTCAAAACCTACAATAACGCAGTCAAACAGGCAAGAATTTCCCACTTCAAAAAACTAATCTCTGACAATAAAAACAATCCCAAATTCCTCTTCTCCACAATTGATATTTTAACAAACAGTAATTTTAACAGATCACCCAAGACAACAACCAATGCCCTTTGTGAGGACTTTGCAGACCACCTCAGAAGTAAAATCAATGACATCAGGTCCAGTCTCTTATCGCAACAGATTTTAACTGTCGACACACCTTGATCATTGCTTTTACCTGAGGAAACACTGGAGAGTTTTGCCCTGGTTGATGCGAGGACACTTGGTCGAGTTTTCTCCCAAGTAAAGCCCACAACCTGCATTTTAGATCTGATTCCCACATCACTTTTTAAAACATTTTATGGATTCTTTGAGGAACAGCTACTGTACATGGTGAATTGCTCTCTTCAGACGGGTGTCTTCCCGGCCTCCTTGAAAACAGCGGTGGTGAGGCCCCTTCTGAAGAAGAACAATTTAGACCCCAACATTCTTAATAATTATCGACCTGTATCCAACTTACCGTTTTTAAGCAAAATTTTAGAAAAACTGGTTTTTAACCAAGTAAATGATTTTTTAAATACAAATAACACTTTAGAGAAATATCAGTCTGGTTTTAGGATGAGCCACAGTACCAAGACAGCCCTTTCAAAGATTTTAAACGACATCAGGTGCAATTTAGATAACCATAAACTCACAGTCTTGGTACTACTGGATTTGACCGCCGCCTTCGATACAGTAGACCATCACATTTTATTAAATAGACTGAGGCACCTGGTCGGCCTCTCTGGTACTGTTTTTAACTGGCTCGTCTTTTACCTTACTGATCGACACTTCTTTGTAAGTATGGATACATGTTCCTCAGGAACCCATGAGATAAAGTTTGGGGTCCCCCAGGGGTCAATTTTAGGTCCAATTCTTTTTAATCTATATATGCTTCCCCTTGGGGACGTCATCAGGAGGCACGGCATCAGCTTTTATAGTTATGCTGATGATACGCAACTGTACATTGCCGTGTCTCCTGATGACACAGGGCCAATTGATGCCCTTTTTAACGGCATTTTAGATATAAAGTCATGGATGGCAGCGAATTTCCTGCAGCTCAACCAGGACAAAACAGAGGTTTTAGTCATTGGTCCTGAAGGCCAGAGAGAAAACTTTTACCAAAACTACAGGATTTTAAACCAACACAATCTGTAAAAAATCTGGGTGTGATTTTTGACTCTGAGCTCTGTTTTATTCCACATATTAAAAACATAACAAAGGCAGGTTTCTCCCACCTTAAGAATATAGCCAGAGTCCGCCCGTTTCTCTCTCAGGCTAACACGGAGGTGCTGATGCATGCTTTTATCTCCTGTAGGTTAGATTATTGTAATGCCCTGCTGTCTGGTCTTCCCAAAAAGAGTATCTCAAATCTACAGTTATTACAGAATTCAGCTGCACGAGTGCTGACGAGGACCAGAGGGCGGGAGCACATTACACCAGTTTTAAAATTGCTGCATTGGCTCCCCGTGCGCTTCAGGATCAATTTTAAGGTTCTTTTATTAGTTTTTAAATGTCTTAACGGTCTTCTTATTTATCTGACTTGCTTTTACCATATCAACCCTCGCGGACCCTGAGGTCCTCCGGCACCGGCCTTTTAACCATACCACAAGTTAGGACTAAAACACACGGGGAGGTGGCATTTAATTATTATGGCCCCCGATTGTGGAACAGCCTGCCGGAGAACCTCAGAGCTGCAGAGACTGCTGATGTTTTTAAAAAGAGGCTCAAGACTCATCTTTTTAATCAGGCTTTTAACTGATCTCTTTATTTATCTATTTTAAATTCCTCTTATAACCGATTTATCCATCTTCTTACCCTTCCTCTTTTTACGTTCTTATCTCATTTAACCTTTATCTTTTGTTATTTTAGTTAGCCTATAGGTTTTAGTTTTGATGCATTTTATGTCTCTGTTTTAGATCATTCTTACCTAGCTACTAACTCAATTTTATGAGCAAAATAGCTTTTTGTTGGGTGGGAGGGTTGGGTTTTCTCTTTTCTTTTTGTTTTCTGTTTGGATCTTTGTTGTTTTTAACCTCTGTGTTACTGTTGTATGAAAAGTGCCATATAAATAAAGTTGATTTGATGTTATTTAAACGTAGGACAGTTTGTCTTGCCTGTTCCCTCTGTCCCTCCCCTTTCCCCATACACACAGGAGACAGCAGAGTTTTTTCCCACCCGCATCCTGCTTCTAATTGGCTCTGACCCTGATGGCAACGACTACTAGCCAATCAGAGGCAGAGCAGGGCAAGCTGGTTTTTTCTGGTTAGGAAAACGTCCGAAGATGAGTGCATAAAAAGCAGTAATAAATAATTTGTGAATTCAGGATGATATTTATTTGTGTGTGCAAATTTTAATTATCAGAGGTTTACTGTGTATATAACGTACTTGGTACATCAGTCTATATTTGACATCCCATCTGTTTTCTAATGTTAAATAATGTTAAAAGGTTGTTTAACTCCCTCTTGTGGTCATTGTCCTGAAGCTCAGGGGGGAGAAAAATAAATAAACTGTGTACTGTGGGTACAGTTTTGCAAAACGGCACTCAGTATACTTATCTGTCCACATGGATGTAAATTGACAATCTGTACGCACAGTTTAAAATCCGTCTCCACGGATTGTAAAACCGTGCACACAGTTTATTTACTTTTCCTGGAACCTAGGGGGGCTCCGTAGAAAAAGTTGCTTGTTTTGGGCTTGTTTTCACAGGCCTGGTTGCTTATTTGTCTCGCGACTATCTGGCAAGACAGAACGAGGCTGCACGCCCACATTTTCACAACAAAATAGAACAGGCTACAGTGAGAGTCTCTCTCCATGGGATATTTCAAAATAGCAGCTTTGTGCATTTAGTCCTTCTCAGGCAAGCTCAGGGGTTTAGTGTTGCTGTAGCCCACAGGAAGTGAGGATTAGAATATATGACCTTCACATAATCCGCTCCAAATGAATCTATATTTTTAAAGTCATTACTAAAAGTGTGTGTCATATAAAAACTAAAGTGATGGTCAAAGTTGTCACAGTGAAATTTAAGGTGTGCTGATGGATTCACGTCATCAACTCATGCATTGAGTAACATTACAAGTTAACGTTCCACCTTAAAAGTTGCCGGCAGTTGGCCCAGTGAATGAAGTTATTTTTTTCTCTTTCATTTTATAGTTGTAGTTTACTGATGTATGAACAGAGGTTACATAAAACCAGAGTGAGCGTCCTCTACTGACCAATCAGACTGCAGTGTTCACAGCTCCACCTTTTAGTACCAGATCTGTGTGCTAGGTACCCCAACAGAGGGGGGACCAAACATGGGGACGCTAAGGAACGCTTCTGTTGGGACCATCCACAACTTTCACTGTGGAGACAGAAACAATGTGTACTGAACTAAATCGTGCCGGACCGGACTGCACGGTGGAAATGACAAGAGTCCTTTCAAGTCATGAATTCCAAGTCAAAGTCACGTCGAGTCTTTCATCAGTGTTAAACAAGCAAGTCTCAAGCCCAAAAATCTGTGACTTGAGTCAGACGGGGGTCAAGTACGTGACTCCAGTTCCCCACCTCTGAGTACAGATACTCCCAAAGAATACTTAAGAACTGTAACAAAGTATTTTTACTTCTACTTTTTAAAAAAAACCCAGATCATTCATGCTGCATCCCCCTGACATTTTAAAGCTTTTGTTTTCCAGGTATTGCTCTCCAAACATCTTAAAATGCACATATTTAGATCAGGGAAATAAAACATTTTCAGGGGACCATGTCCCCGAAGCCCCCCCAGAACTCAGGCTCTGTATTCCTGAACCCTGCGTACGGCCCTGTCTATAACTCCAGCTTCCTGGGTGTAGCTGTAAGTCACTGTGATATGGAGAGATCTCCTCAGGTTATCCATTAATCTGAGTCCCAGCACACACACATTTCACACAGCTGGAGAGTTTAACCATTAAATCAGGACACCTTATGTTTTCAGCCGCTCCCTTTTGGCCTGATTTCTTCATAAAACCCATTAAATATATAATCTCCTGTGCTGCACCTGATAGGACATTAAAGGACAGCCCACTGAAGATTAGTAGAGCTGCATCCCTCTGACAGCTCTTTAACTGTGATTAGCTTTTTCCCAGCCGGCTATGGGCAGACCAACAGACTGTGGGGTGAAGGAGAGACCCAAATGGGACAACAAGACTCAGTACCTGCTGACATGTATCGGCTTTGCAGTGGGAGTTGGAAACGTGTGGCGTTTTCCCTACCTGTGCCAAATCTACGGAGGAGGTGAGCTGAGATTATGTGATGCTGTCAGACAACATTAACACCAGCCTGTGTGTTTGTGCTCTACATGTACTCCAGTTTAAACTCATTCAGCCTGAAGTCTTTCTTATCATAGCTTAATGCAGGTGATAAAATGTAGGTATCATTTGTTTTATTAACATGGTTCAAACATTATCTCCGCAGAGTCTGTTGATAATGAAACTCTGTGAGGTTAACATTAAATTCATGTCTCCAGGTGCGTTCCTCATCCCCTACCTGATAGCGCTGGTGTTCGAGGGTCTCCCCCTGCTCTACCTGGAGCTGGCTATAGGACAGAGGCTCCGCCTGGGAAGCATCGGCGTCTGGAACACCATCTCACCGCTGCTGGGTGGAGTCGGTGGGTGGCCAAGAATTATTAGTGACATTTATTATCTGTCATATTCATCAATATCTGTGGTATTGAACATGTTTATCATCTATTTCCTGTGAAGGCATCGCCTCCATGTGGGTGTCACTGCTGGTGAGCATTTTCTACAACACCCTGCTGGCCTGGGTGCTCTGGTACTTCTTTCACTCTTTCCAGAACCCTCTGCCGTGGAGCCAGTGTCCGCTGAATGACAACCTGACAGGTAATAAGAACCACCAGTCGTCCTGTCTGCACCTGAGACATGCATCACAGTGACAGTAATTAAAGACGTGTTGACTAACAGGAGATGAAAATTGAATCAACTCTGGTTTGAGCAATTAGTATGGTTACAGTCAAGCTGTAAGATGCAAGAGGACCTTTAACTCTGAGGCTCTACGTGGCATGTCAGATCAGATTTAATAGGGAAACTGGATTTTTATTGTTTTATGGCTCAAAGAGATCCTCCTGACCTCGGCACCATTCAGCAGACGGTGATTTGAACCCTGCTACAACACCACATTGTACGTGGTATGCCACGACCGTACTGTTTGTACCTGCAGGCAGTGAATCACATCAGCAACAGAGGACAGGAGGACCAAGATAACAGTGTCTGAAAAGGAGTCGATAGAATTAAAACTTATATGTCTCTACGCCTCTCTTACATTTCTTTTAACTCCTATATTATTTCAACAAATTCCCAAATTTATCAACAACAAATATACATGTGCAGAGTTTGCATGTCCTCCCTGTGTCAGCGTGGGTTTCCTCCAGGTGCTCTGACTTGTTCTCCCCGTGTCAGCGTGGGTTTCCTCCAGGTGCTCTGACTTGTTCTCCCTGTGTCAGCGTGGGTTTCCTCCAGGTGCTCTGACTTGTTCTCCCCGTGTCAGCGTGGGTTTCCTCCAGGTGCTCTGACTTGTTCTCCCTGTGTCAGCGTGGGTTTCCTCCAGGTGCTCTGACATGTTCTCCCTGTGTCAGCGTGGGTTTCCTCCAGGTGCTCTGACATGTTCTCCCCGTGTCAGTGTGGGTTTCCTCCAGGTGTTCTGACATATTCTCCCTGTGTCAGCGTGGGTTTCCTCCAGGTGCTCCGACATATTCTCCCCGTGTCAGCGTGGGTTTCCTCCAGGTGCTCTGACATGTTCTCCCTGTGTCAGCGTGGGTTTCCTCCAGGTGCTCTGACATGTTCTGCCCGTGTCAGCGTGGGTTTCCTCCAGGTGCTCTGACATGTTCTCCCCGTGTCAGCGTGGGTTTCCTCCAGGTGCTCTGACATGTTCTCCTCGTGTCAGTGTTGTTTTCTTCCAGTTGCTCTGACATGTTCTCCCTGTGTCAGCGTGGGTTTCCTCCAGGTGCTCTGACATGTTCTCCCCGTGTCAGCGTGGGTTTCCTCCAGGTGCTCTGACATGTTCTCCCCGTGTCAGTGTGGGTTTCCTCCAGGTGCTCCGACATGTTCTCTCTGTGTCAGCATGGGTTTCCTCCAGGTGCTCTGACATGTTCTCCCCGTGTCAGCGTGGGTTTCCTCCAGGTGCTCTGACATGTTCTCCCCGTGTCAGCGTGGGTTTCCTCCAGGTGTTCTGACATATTCTCCCTGTGTCAGCGTGGGTTTCCTCCAGGTGCTCTGACATATTCTCCCCGTGTCAGCGTGGGTTTCCTCCAGGTGCTCCGACATGTTCTCTCTGTGTCAGCATGTTCTCCCTGTGTCAGCGTGGGTTTCCTCCAGGTGCTCTGACATGTTCTCCCTGTGTCAGCGTGGGTTTCCTCCAGGTGCTCCAACATGTTCTCTCTGTGTCAGCGTGGGTTTCCTCCAGGTGCTCTGACATGTTCTCCCTGTGTCAGCGTGGGTTTCCTCCAGGTGCTCCAACATGTTCTCTCTGTGTCAGTGTGGGTTTCCTCCAGGTGCTCTGACATGTTCTCCCCGTGTCAGCGTGGGTTTCCTCCAGGTGCTCTGACATGTTCTCCCCGTGTCAGTGTGGGTTTCCTCCAGGTGTTCTGACATATTCTCCCTGTGTCAGCGTGGGTTTCCTCCAGGTGCTCTGACATATTCTCCCCGTGTCAGTGTAGGTTTCCTCCAGGTGCTCTGACATGTTCTCTCCGTGTCAGCGTGGGTTTCCTCCAGGTGCTCTGACATGTTCTCCCCGTGTCAACGTGGGTTTCCTCCAGGTGCTCTGACTTGTTTTCCCCGTGTCAGCGTGGGTTTCCTCCAGGTGCTCTGACATGTTCTCCCTGTGTCAGCGTGGGTTTCCTCCAGGTGCTCTGACATGTTCTCCCAGTGTCAGAGTGGGTTTCCTCCAGGTGCTCTGACATGTTCTCCCTGTGTCAGCGTGGGTTTCCTCCAGGTGCTCTGACATGTTCTCCCTGTGTCAGCGTGGGTTTCCTCCAGGTGCTCAGACATATTCTCCCCGTGTCAGCGTGGGTTTCCTCCAGGTGCTCTGACATGTTCTCACTGTGTCAGCATGTTCTCCCTGTGTCAGCGTGGGTTTCCTCCAGGTGCTCCGACATATTCTCCCTGTGTCAGCGTGGGTTTCCTCCAGGTGCTCTGACATATTCTCCCCGTGTCAGCGTGGGTTTCCTCCAGGTGCTCTGACATGTTCTCTCTGTGTCAGCATGTTCTCCCTGTGTCAGCGTGGGTTTCCTCCAGGTGCTCTGACATGTTCTCCCAGTGTCAGCGTGGGTTTCCTCCAGGTGCGCCGACATGTTCTCTCTGTGTCAGCATGTTCTCCCTGTGTCAGCGTGGGTTTCCTCCAGGTGCTCTGACATGTTCTCCCTGTGTCAACGTGGGTTTCCTCCAGGTGCTCTGACATGTTCTCCCTGTGTCAGCGTGGGTTTCCTCCAGGTGCTCCGACATGTTCTCCCCGTGTCAGCGTGGGTTTCCTCCAGGTGCTCTGACATGTGCTTCCTGTGTCAGCGTGGGTTTCCTCCAGGTGTTCTGACATGTTCTCCCTGTGTCAGTGTGGGTTTCCTCCAGGTGCTCTGACATGTTCTCCCTGTGTCAGCGTGGGTTTCCTCCAGGTGTTCCGACATGTTCTCCCCGTGTCAGTGTGGGTTTCCTCCAGGTGCTCTGACATGTTCTCCCTGTGTCAGTGTGGGTTTCCTCCAGGTGCGCCGACATGTTCTCTCTGTGTCAGCATGTTCTCCCCGTGTCAGCGTGGGTTTCCTCCAGGTGCTCTGACATGTTCTCCCTGTGTCAGCGTGGGTTTCCTCCAGGTGCTCCGACATGTTCTCCCCGTGTCAGCGTGGGTTTCCTCCAGGTGCTCTGACATGTTCTCCCAGTGTCAGCGTGGGTTTCCTCCAGGTGCTCCGACATGTTCTCCCTGTGTCAGCGTGGGTTTCCTCCAGGTGCTCTGACATGTTCTCTCTGTGTCAGCGTGGGTTTCCTCCAGGTGCTCTGACATGTTCGAAATTCTTAATAAAATCGCAGTGATTCAGTTCAGTGTGCAGTGGTTTGTGTTGAAGATTTTATTAAAATATTTCATTTTAATCCTGTTTTGAACATATTCTGTTCTGTTTAACACTGTATGTAAAATTCTTATGTGTCAAACTTGGTTGAGAAATTCGTTTAATTACAGCAAAGTTGCAAAATGTAAAAGGAATTTTAACTGTCATGCTCTGCGTGACATTTCAGGTGAAAGTAGATTTTTTATTGTTTTATGGCTCAAAGGGATCCTGCTGTGTGACATGAGATAAAAACAGCATGCTTTGCATGGTGACAGATAGAAGAGTGAACGACAGGTAAAGGGCACAAATCGTTTGTTTTCAGTCATCATACAAAGATATTAAATCTATTTCATTTTTAGATGCAACATATTTTCGTTAAGGCATCACAGCCCCCAGTGCTCTGCTGATAGTTTGTATTTTCATTATGAATATGGGTACCAGGTGTGGCATGTCACATGACTGACTCAGGCACTATGGATATTTAAGATGGCGACTTTCTGTCATGTAGGCTATCAAAATTTTGAGCAAGAGTCATAGGCTTGAAACGTCACTCTGCATTATAACCCAAAATTAACACCAGTAAGTTTCGGTCATTGTAGAGTTTTATAGCTCTCATGTTTGTCTCTTGTGTCTGCATACACACAGGTTATAATGACGAGTGTGTGAAGAGCACTCCAGTGAACTACTTCTGGTACCGTGAGACCCTGAACGTCACACCAGACATCGAGATCAGTGGCTCCCTGCAGTGGTGGCTGGTCATCTGTCTGGCCAGCGCCTGGTTAGTGGTCTACATCTGCTTCATCAAAGGCATCGAGTCCATGGGAAAGGTCCGTTTACCTGGAGACATCACTGCTGACAGTGACAGTGAGCTGCAGACAGACAGACAGACAGACAGACAGAGTTAATGATGGCTGTATGGTGTGTTTGCATATTTCAGGCTGTGTATGTGACGTCCACATTTCCCTACCTGGTGCTGACCATCTTTCTGATCCGTGGCCTCACTCTGCCCGGAGCTACTGACGGACTGGTGTACCTCTTCACTCCTGATGTGAGTTTGTTGCTGCTACAGCTGATATGAGATGTTATTTCCTGACACAATGACCCGATGTGTTTCTGCTGGCTGCAGTGGGAGATTCTGAAGAACCCTCAGGTGTGGCTGGACGCTGCCACTCAGATCTTCTTCTCTCTGTCTCTGGCGTTTGGAGGTCTCATAGCTTTCTCCAGCTACAACGCTGAGAAGTAAGTTTTATTTCACCCTTCCTGACCACCAGAGGCAGCATTTTAACACTGAATGTCTTTTAGTCTTGAACTCGAGCAGCTCGAGTATCTATAGCAAAGTCATGTGTGACCTCGGATGACCCCGGCTAAGGTATAACTGCTGGTTTCATCTTCTTGCTTATGCAGGTTACCCACTGTGGTGGCATTAAGCTATCTACGATTATTCAGAGCTCGTCACTTGTAGCCTTGTGATCGCACCATCCAAATTACTCGCCCTCGAAAGGCTGCAACAAGCTGCTCCTCTCCAGGGGAGGAGAGGTAGGTTCACCATTCGGCTCTTCACCCTGGACTGGTGGACACTTTATCCTCAGTCGTCACCAGCATAATAAGAACCAATTCATCCTATAAACATTAATTTATAAGAACAGTTATCAGAGTGCCCTTGCTTGAGCCTCTCAGAGGTTTCATGCCTCACACCGTGCAGGCTGGTAGAGGTGGAAGTTGTGATGGGTACTGATGGCCTCCCTGTGTTGGAGCAGGTGAAACTAGCCTAACCTACTCATCCCAAACATTGATGGTTGATCTGACAAGCAGTCTCCCAGCTCAACACATTCTCACTACGACCTCGTCACATGTTGACGTTTGGTCAAACTGTACACTGCCAATGGCCATCTCAGGATGGGACGCTGTATGTGGACCACATCCACCACCCCGCCCGCCCGCCCCAGTTGGACTTTCACTGCCTTAACTTTTGTTCTTGTCCTGCTGCGTTTCCTCCTGATGCCACTGGGCACTGTTAAACTACAACGGCAACCAGCTGCGTATCATGCCGACACTGAAGGACCGCTTTTGTTTAATTGGTTTCTGATGTCACAAGTCACTGCCCATGCTCTCCAGCATGGATCTGCTAACCACTGAGCCGCCACAGACGAAGTCTCCCCTCCTGTCCGTCCATTTTGGTGTCGGCTCAGAGGATGCTGGTGCACCCAATCCACCTGTAGGTGAATTGATTTTGGAGGAAGATGTTGTCTCAGTAGCAGGCACTCTCTTTAATGTGGAGGAGTCCTCCCATGCCTCCGGGCCTGGCTCCAGTTCCTCAGCTCATAGTTCTTTAGACGGGGCAGACGATGGCGCTGTGGGGTCCGTCATTCGCACAGTAGAGGCTCACCTGCAGCTGGATGTATGGCTGTCAGGATTAAGGCCTGATAGTGTTTTCTGAAGACACAATCCTGACTTATAGCATTTTTCATGGACTTAAGCACTTCCAGCACTTTAATGCATATCATGTAGCATCCTTTTAATTGTCTATGTTGTCTTGTCAATTGTCTGTATGTGCTGTTGTGCTACTCTATGTGCCTTTTAATTGCCGCTCGGGGACAAATAAAGTGTTTTGAATTGAATTGAATCCAGCTGTTTTTCTTTTCTTTTTTTGAGGCCAGCCTATCTTATTTAATCAATCAATATGGGGGCTCCACATATTGACACTGCACTACAAACTGCTCAACTACCAAAATGCACTGTGAAATATCAGACCAATAAAAGCTCCTTCTGGGTAATGTAATGTGAGCACAATGGTGATTAATGTTTTATTCTGAAAAATAAAAAAATAGATTTTTTGTTCTCACCCACTGCCCGCCTGTGTGTAGTTCATTTTTACCCGTGAATTTATGTATATACATATTCAAACCTGTTATACAGCAGCTTTTTGCAGGTTACCAGCAGGTACCCGACCTGGTGCAGGACACTAGACAATGTTCTTTTCTGACAAATCCTGCCCCCTCAGTCGTACCCGTAGATGCCTGACTCGGTGCAGGACAGGCAGAGACAGCATGTCCAACTGTGAAATACTCCTTAAACTCCCTCAGTAAAAAAAGTATGATGTAGCTGATGACTTACAGAGCTGTGTTTCTGCTTCTGTCTTCATCAGAAATAACTGTGAGACGGACGCTCTTATCGTAGGAATAATAAACAGTGCCACGTCTCTTTACGGCTCCATTTCCATCTTCTCCATCCTGGGATTTAAAGCAAACACTGCCTACAACTCCTGTATGGAGGAGTACGTATGCACACATTATTCCATAAAATTCTAAAGCTTTTATTTTCCTTTATGAAACCAGTGAGGCTGATTTTTTATCCCGTCTGCAGAAACATCTTGGCTGTGACCAACCACTTTGAGTTCTCAGACCAGAACATCACAGTGGAGAACTACAATCACTGGATTGAGTATCTAAATCAAACATCTCCAGGTGAGCTGGCCAAATTGGACCTGAGGCCCTGTGACCTGCAGACATTCCTCGACCAGGTATCGTATCTTTGAAAACACTCAATCGCTCACTTATATCCTGAATGTTTTCTGCTCTCACCCTGCCTTTCTCTCCCTGTAGTACAGAACATCATGTGCAGGTCAAACATGTACAGTCAGTTCCTGATTACTCTCTGGCCTCTCTCTCATCTTCCTCCCACAGAGCGCCTCAGGTACCGGCCTGGCTTTCATTGTGTTTAGCGAAGCAGTGATCGAGATGCCAGGCTCGCAGGTATGGGCCATACTGTTCTTCATCATGCTCCTCAGCCTGGGCCTCTCCTCCATGTTTGGCAACCTAGAGGGAGTCCTCAATCCCATTAGGGACCTCAAACTGGTGCCTGAGTGGATCCCTGATGAGCTCGTAACAGGTACCTGCAAATCAGCTGAAGCTTTTCTGAAATCTTTGATGAATAATAGAACAAACTTGAGTTGACCTTGCTTGATTATAGGTTTAATACAACACAAACCTGACGTCAGAGCAGAGACATCATACAGAGTCATATATGTATGTTATATACTATGTATAATCTAGGGCTGTACCCAAATATTCGGATATTCGAATATTCATTTCTATGGGTAGGTATTCGTTATGAAAATTTGGTGTTCGATATTCGTTTGTTTTTTTACATATTTTTTTGGTGCTAAATGTAGTCTTTTTGTTGTTGGTAAATGTAGGTTATCAATAAAAATCAAAACTTTTAAATTGCATTGTTAAAAATGTGAAAATATAGTATCGCCTACCAACGGAGCTTGTGCGCACGGCAGGCTTGAGCGCATCCGTCTGAGGCTGTGGATCAATGCCAAGTTTTACCACTTTATCACTATTCCCTCTAACTTGTAGCTGTTTCTTCGTTATCTTTTGAATTTAATATGAATTATGGAACCGTTTTTGTCAACGTTTTTTCCCCCGTTTTGTACAATAAATTATTGTTTAAAGTTTCAACAAGTTTCTTTTGGAGTGCGTGACACAAGTGTGTTTTGAAAACGACCGCGGACTGTCACCTGCTCAACGCATCAGTACCTTCGGATGCCATGACAGTAACAGCCAATAATGTCAAAATATCATTTACAGACTGATTTAACAGACGATCACTGCTGCCCGACCCGCAGGTCCATTTGCGGGTCCCGCGAGTTACAGGTCGACCCGTGCATCACTACTCAGCTCAGTCTATAAAGGCTGTAAGAGTGTCCCGGAGTCGTTATAAATTCTGCCAAAGGTCCAAATGTTAAAAATGGTATTCAGGACAGCCCTAGTATAATCACGCAACCTTTAAGGAGTTAAAAGAACACTGTGTAACTCTCTGTCCAGACTATTTATCTCTTACAATCTTAACCTCCAGACACTTTCAGCCTCCTCACATAAATCCAGGTGTGACGGACTTTGAGGCCTCTGAAAATATCAGACCATCATATCTTACATTCCTTCATTCCAACATTGTTCTACCAAAGTTCACTCCTTTTTGATCATAAATCACTTTTGTCAAATATTTAGTTCACTGTTCAGAACAGTGTTCTCCTCTTCTATGATTCTTGACACACAGGAAATAATAAAGCCCAGTGTCCCTCTCTGCAGATAATGCCATAATATCATATCATACATTCCTTCATTTCAAATATTTTTCTAATCCCCTCTCTGACAACCTTTTTTTTTCCCTCCCACAGCGGTCATCTGCCTGATCTCCTTCTTCATAGGCCTCATCTTCACCCTGGGGTCGGGGAACTACTGGATGGAGATCTTCAACAGCTACGTGGGCTCAGTACCTCTGCTTATCGTCGCATTGTTTGAGATCATTGGAGTCATTTATGTCCATGGAATGAAAAAGTACTGATTTCTCCTCTTCTGTGATACTCTGCAGTCTCATGAGATTCATATACATGAAACATTTCTTTCTGGTCCCTTTATCCTCTGACAGTTTCAGTGACGATATCTACTTCATGACTGGGAAGAGGCCCAACATCTTCTGGAAGGCGTGCTGGATGGTCATCAGTCCTTTGATGCTCCTGGTGGTGTTGGTTTCCTACGTGGTCGTCCAGGCACAGAAACACCCCACCTATCCTGCATGGAACCCAGACTATGTAAGCAAGTCGAAGGCACTGACACAGAGACATATACATTCTGTAGAACAGAATTATCACCATTACCCTACACTCTACAGTGTTTGAGCATCTTTTAGCTCACCTCAGTTTTGGTTTTAATGCCCACAAATTCACTGTTTGACTTCACTCTCATCGACCTCGTTAGAGTTTTCAGCCTCAGAGGAACATTTGTTTTATAACCACCTGTACACTACCTGCATGGCACCAAACAACATACAAAAGTTAGAGACTGGCTGGTGAACAGTCTGGCTTCTGCTTTAAACACAGCACTGAGACGGCCCTGATTAAAGTCACTAACAACCTTCTGTCATCGTCCGACTCTTGTTTCATCACCATCCTCATCCTTCTTGACCTCAGCACTGCTTTTGACTCCATGAATCATCCCACACTCATCACATGCCTCAAATCCACCATTGGCATCACTGGCACTGCCCTCACCTCTCAGACATCAAGACAGCAATTCATCTCTGTCAACAACTGCAGTTCATCTATAGTTCCTGTCACCCACGGTGTCCTCCAAGGTTCTGTGCTTGGTCCCCTTCTTTTCATCCTCTGCATGCTCCGACTTGGACAGATCCTCCGTCTCCATGACCTCCAGTTTCACTGTTACGCAGAAGATACACAACTCTACCTCTCCTCCAAGACCATGACTGCACTGCTCACGTCACTGTCACCAACTGCCTGACAGATATTAAAACATGGTTGCAAAAAATGTTCTGAAACTCAACTGCAGTGGGTCACAAATCTTTATCATTAGCCCAGACTCCCTTTCGAGGGATTGTAACGCATGCGGCACATCGCCTACACCATTGTGAGCATTTATACTTGTGTGGTGGTGTGTCTGTGTCACTCTGCAGTTACACCTCCAAAACACTAGTTGGTGCTGGAGGTTTCTGTGAAGTGCTGTAAAGTTTAGTTGATTCAAAACACACATTAAACACACATTAAACATGGCTTAATAGAGACAGTTTCAAACACAAATCAGCTTCACTATAACTCACATCATTCACAGACAAACACTTGTCTTTATCTGGACACATTTTCCCCACAAATACAACATGCTAACGTTATTAGCACAAGCCTATGGCATTTTACATTGTATAAATTAGCCTAGCAGCTAGCAGAGATTTCCTCTGCTCATATGAAGCCAGGATAAATCACACACAAGACTTAAAATGCTATTTTAGTGGAGGCTTTATTGTCTTCACAATTTATTGTTTCTTATCTGTGAAATTAAAGTAAATCAAAGCTTTGTTTCCACTGAGGGAAATGGTTTCAGCTTACAGAGACAGACAGGAGGGCTGCGTCACTGTGACACTGTGGAGTTACATTACTGGGGAGGTGCACGTCAGGCTATGGTGTAGGGTACGGCGCCAATTTGACACAGAAGTATAAATTCCGCATTACCCACCCCACTCAGGATTTCACACTCAACACTGATGGCTCTATCATCTGCAAGTCTGCAACCTCGAACTTGTCTTGGACCCCACCCTCTCCCTCCTGTGTCATGTCAGCCACATCACCAAAACAGCCTTCTTTCACCTCCGTAACAAAAGAGGCAGAGCGCCCTGAAAAGAGACGCTGGGCGTGACGCATTTTCTCCAGGCGGCCACATATACCCGCTCCTCACAGAAACCTGAAAAAAGATGACAGTGCTGAGAAAATAAAGAGAATCTGCTGATTTCACAAAATGTCAAAGTATTGTTCAACTTTATTTTTTAAATGAAATCCTTTTACAATATTCTGTACATTATATTTTACACTGGGTTGTCTT
Source organism: Epinephelus fuscoguttatus (assembly GCF_011397635.1). Lineage (NCBI taxonomy): Eukaryota > Metazoa > Chordata > Actinopteri > Perciformes > Serranidae > Epinephelus > Epinephelus fuscoguttatus. Next base: position 41,044,045 of record NC_064768.1, on the reverse strand, counting down.
TGTCTGCAGGAACTGTTCCCAAAAACTGAAACCAAGTCCCACCCAGACTGGGTGTTTGCCATCATCATCCTCCTCTCTGTAGTACCTGTGATTTCCATCCCTCTGGTGGCTCTCTACAGACTCATCTGCTGTGGAATCAAGAAGTCGTCTGCTCACGCCGACCTAACTCCCTACTACAACGACAGCTTTGAGGCTGAAACACCGCAACACAAGAACCAGAGAGCTTAAAAATGTTTGCAAGAAACAACGTTACTGCACAGAAAAGGACCTCTGACATATAATCAGTCACACTGACTTTACTACTGATTTATGTTGTTTACATTTATCAGCGTTTCACAGAACCTGAAACTGGATTAATTTCACAGAGAAATTCTACTCTTTGGAGATGATCAAACACATCACACTGAAACACACAACCATGTCACAAACCATCACTGCAGAGATCTGAACGATCCTCCAGGTGACGTCAAGTCTTCTTTATGGAAAACTACCACAAAGTATAAATCAAAGTCCAGAGAGACAAACAGCTGTGCGAGGGGGCGGGGTCTGCAACAGTAGCTGGATGATTCAGTTATCCATCTTTACTAATCTGGTGGTTGTTCATTTATAGGGTGTGTTTATGACTGAGCTTTATCACTTAAGTGTTTTATATCAGATGACTAAAGACTGTTTTCTTCTTTCCGAATGCTATATAATGGATGCCATTTTTGGCACACTGACAATCAGATAAATCTGAATCACTGCAGGTAAAGTTTAGCACTGAGTTTTTGTACATGAACATTTGAAAGAAGCAGGACTAAGTGCTCTTGTCTACCTTACAGCTGCTGAGGTTTCATGGTTGAGGTGGGGACTGTAATCTGTACGAGCTCAAAGTCTACATCTGGATGGCCAAGAAGTCCTCGGGGGTCCTGGGTTTAGCGGCCTGTCGGACTCTGGCCAGTCTCAGATCCCCCAGACGCCTCTCCAGACTGCGCTTTCCTGTCAACAGGACGACAGCAGAGGGTTGATTTTTTTAACCATTTTGATAGTGAACAATAAAATTCGTCCACCTGAAGTATTTCAAATCGTAAAATCAAATTAAAGGTGGTAATAAACTGAGTTGTGTGAGATGTCTGGATTCATTGGGTGCACCGAACACAAAGTCCACTTTTAAAGGGGTTGGTCTTTTTGGAAAGTTACAATGATGATTGTTTTCATACTGTTAATTTATGGAGTCTTTTCACCAGAGAACCGAGGCTCTACTTTCCTGCAAGTTAATCATTTCCTGGTACTAAACAAACACACTTGCAGTAATTACAGCACTCATTTGGCAGAGTCTGCAGTCAGTGTCAAAGTGCATGAGCCAGTTTGAACAGGCGGGTTTTGAGATGGGATTTGGGGATGTTATGCTGTCGGAATGTTGAATGTGTGGAGGCAGAGTTCAGAGCCTGGGGCAGTGCAGCTGAAAGCACCCATGGTGCTGAGGCATGAGGTGGGGATGGTCAGGAGACCAGCAGTGGAAGGGACCAGGGAGCGGGAGGGGTGTACTCCTGGAGGAGGTCAGAGAGGTGGGGGCTGGGCTGTGGAGGGCTTTGAAAGTGAGCAGAAGGTTTTTGTAATCAATCCCATACTGAACAGAGACCCAGTGTAGTTGGATGAGAATGGGGGTGATGTGGTCGGATGATTTGGTGCTGTAATGATTCAGGCAGCAGAGTTTTAAATGATTTGAATCCTGTTGATGAGTTTGGTGAGAAGGCCAGAGAGAACTGCATTACAATAGTCAGTGACAAATGTGACAAATGTGTGGACCAAGACTTTAGTGCTGGACTGGGACAGTGATGGACAGAGTCTGGAAATGTTGTGGAGGTGGAAGAAAAAAGGTTTTATGTGTGGTTCAAATGAAAGAGTGCTGCCCAGAATGACACCGAGGCTCTTGACGTGGCTGGATGAAGGTACAGGGAAGTGATCAGTGATGATGTGAGGGACGTGGGTGCTTTGGATTTTGGACAGGGTGTTTTTGGAACTGATGAGCAGGGGCTCTGTTTTGCTGCTGTTGAGTTTAAGAAAGTTCCTGCTCATCCAACTCCTGTTGTGCTCAAGGCAGGTGGTGAGGGAGGTGGGAGGAAGGGACATGTAGACCTGTGTGTCGTCTGCGTAGCGGCGGAAATTAACACCATGGTGACGGAGGTTGTGCTTGGGGGAATGAGGTTCATCTAGTGTACATATTTGCAAATTAGATTAAACCTGATTGTTTACCTAGAAACAGTGCAGGATCTTAAACATTCCATCCTTATTTTATGTTGTAACTTCCTGTGTTTTTAAATGATTTTAAAATCCTCAAATTTTCTGATTGTTTCCAGGTACAGGTGAAAATATCTGAGTTACCATGAGGCAGTTACCGTGCGAGTGTGTGTTTGAATGGAGGTGAGTCGGGACGTGAAACACCCAGAGAGTAAATATCACTTGTTAAAGTCAGAGCGTGTTTAGCATCTGTGTTGTGACATGCCCCCCATGAAAACAGAATATTTAAGCATTTTGCCTTTGATTGGACCGCTAAAAAGTGGGCGGGCTTAGAGTTTAGTGTGTACAGAGCGACAGCAGACTGTTGTCTCCTCACACACCTCCAACAGGAGGAGATGAATGAGTTAACCCTCACTGGTCACATTATTTTGTGAATGAAAACAAAGGTTTTGCCCACTGATATCCAAACACACATATCTTCCTGTCTCTCTCCATATCGCTCTGATCACTACCACAACCCACAGACGGTGAAGTGTGTATTATATGATCGATGTGGTGAACAATTCTCCGAAAGTCTTGTTTGATTGGATGAACTTTTGTGAACACCACTGAATGCAGGATGAGTTTTAAACTGTTTTACAGGAAGACAGAGGACGTGGATCTTTATGTAGAAATACTTTACTCATACTTGTTTTGACATATATTTGGCAGCTAGCAAGATAGAAATGATCAGTAACATGGACACAGGATTAAAACTGGCAAAATTTATTTCTTACTTCATGGGGACTTTAACTTTTATTTGGTGAGTTGTTGTCATGTTTGTAGGATCACGTGCATTGTTCATGATGCACAGCACAGCCCTGTGGTGGAGTCGTGTTTTACCTGCTGTTATTGAAATGATGTCATCATGACATCATCCCTTAAAGGGTCAATATAAACGTTATTAATATATTAATTGGAAGAATATGTGATAACAACAGTGCTTGTCATCGTGTGCTGCCACAGGGTAGTTAGTGTGCATGTGTTTCCTGAAGATACCTACGTTTGTGCAGGTGTGGGAGCAGATCCTTGTAGAGCGGACGATGTTGTGACATCACCAGCAGGAAGGACAGACAGAAGAGCAGCTCCACTGCTTCGTGCTGCACGACGCCGCTCTGAGCCTTACTGCCTAAAATCTGTCCTGCACAGAGGGAAGAGATTAAAAGATGAGAATCAAGTTTGAACTCGATATTGCTCAAATTGTTATTTCCCAGATGTATGAAGGGCAACTGTTGCCTTTGTTGCTGAGCCTGATGAGCTGATTGGCATATTCGGCCATATCTAGAATCATCTGCAGGAAGAACATGGGGTTCTTAGCAACCGTTTGACCAAAGGGCAAACTCTGGACACACACGTGGAACCTAAAAACAAAGAGGAGATAAAAACATGAGACAAAAGAGAACACAAAAGACGCCCTGCCCCCCGTCAGATGTTTACACTGAGTTAACAGACAGGACAATTAGTCCTCAGCTCGGTGCAGTTATTGATTAATAACCCTCACTGAGCTCATCTTAATGGATGTTTAACTTTTACAGACCCATTTATTAAGCTACAGCCACTGAGCACATAAAGGGGGGGGGGGTCAGGAATGTGTAAAGATTTGTTAACTGTTTATGCTTCAGGCGGGTGATGGAAACAAATCATGTGCAGACCAACTGACCTATGGCTAAGCCACGCCCCCTCCACTCACTCGGACAAACTATCAACATTCAGTGAGCGGCGCTATGGCAGGTGTCACAGTACACGGCATTTCACAGGAGGCAACTGATGATTTTTGGGGACATAATGATCAGATGTCATTGAGAAGTAACCAAAAGGGCCTAAACTACGCATTGGAGGGATATATTCATCATTTTATTGTTGAGAAGGTCGATGAAAAGCTTAAATTACAAGCCAACATTTACAGGTCACAGTGTACGCTTGTGAACCGCATCTGGTTGCCGTCACCATCAAAGACAACAAGTTAAAGTGCCACTGAAGTTAAGGTTTTTGGCTCAGAATATGAGAAAAGGATAACGGCCTTTTTACCATCTTTACCAAGAGTGTCTCTCCGTTAGTTTGGTGCTACAGTATTTACACTGAATCATTCAGCATAACGTTTGCCAACCTTTGTTATCTCTGCCATTACAGATAAGTTAATGAAGCTAAGCTCCAGAAGTTAACGTTAGCTTAACTAGAGCCCTTTGGACAACAGCTAACAATGATGTACCATCACCAAAGTACAAAACTAGAACAAAATAGGCTAATGAACTCCCAGCAAACAAGGTGACATGATGAACAACGCAGCTAGGAGCTAACGTTAGGCTAACTTTAGCTAACGTTAGCTAGAGATGTTAAAGATAACTTTATATTTCTTTCCAGCAAAGTGACAATATGTTGCCTCAAACACAATGTTGACTTACCTTAGAACAGATGTAGACATCATTGTTAATCTTATTCACGTTGAGTTGATGTTGTGGTCTAACGTTACCACACAACTTTATCCAAAGGAGACACTTTTCTCGCTTGAGATGTGGTTTAAAGTGTAAAAATACACCTGGTCGCCCAGCCTCTCAGGATACCTTGTGTCAGAGTTGCATGTACCCCATGCACACCGTTTGACCATTTTTAAACTTCAAATCTCAGAAAAAGCTCATAAAACCCAACAAACTGACTTTCTGTAATGCATTTCAATGGACGTCCAGGCAGAGAATGTCCCAGTGTATGGGGATGGCTATACACACTGTGATTGGCTCATTGCGTTTGAGGGCGGGACTTATCCATAGGTCAATTAATTTATTCAATCTGAATACAGGACAATGGAATCTCAGCATATCATGTGACAACAGTAACAAATCTAAGTACATGATTAAGACTGCACTTCAGTCTTGGGCAAAAAGAGGTAAAAGCAACATCACTGTCTTTACCTGCGTGCATGAAGCAGCACCAGCTTGTAGATGTTCTTGTAGACCGCCTCAAGAGAATTAGTCTGAAAAAGTTAAAACTGGTATCAGCATCCTGTGGTCGTATGACTCTGCCCACCAGTCCACCCTGTGGTTGTATGACTCCGCCCACCAGTCCATCCTGTGGTCGTATGACTCCGCCCACCAGTCCACCCTGTGGTCGTATGACTCCGCCCACCAGTCCACTCTGTGGTTGTATGACTCTGCCCACCAGTCCACCCTGTGGTTGTATGACTCCGCCCACCAGCCCATCCTGTGGTCGTATGACTCTGCCCACCAGTCCACCCTGTGGTTGTATGACTCTGCCCACCAGTCCACCCTGTGGTTGTATGACCCCGCCCACCAGCCCATCCTGTGGTTGTATGACTCCGCCCACCAGTCCACCCTGTGGTTGTATGACTCCACCCACCAGTCCACCCAGTGGTTGTATGACCCCGCCCACCAGCCCATCCTGTGGTTGTATGACTCCGCCCACCAGTCCACTCTGTGGTTGTATGACTCCGCCCACCAGTCCACCCAGTGGTTGTATGACCCCGCCCACCAGCCCATCCTGTGGTTGTATGACTCCGCCCACCAGTCCACCCTGTGGTTGTATGACTCCGCCCACCAGTCCACCCTGTGGTTGTATGACCCCGCCCACCAGTCCACCCTGTGGTTGTATGACTCCGCCCACCAGTCCACCCTGTGGCTGTATGACTCCGCCCACCAGTCCACCCTGTGGCTGTATGACTCCGCCCACCAGTCCATCCTGTGGTTGTATGACCCCGCCCACCAGTCCACCCTGTGTTGTATGACCCCGCCCACCAGTCCACCCTGTGGTTGTATGACTCCGCCCACCAGCCCATCCTGTGGTTGTATGACTCCGCCCACCAGTCCACTCTGTGGTTGTATGACTCCGCCCACCAGTCCACCCTGTGGTTGTATGACTCCGCCCACCAGTCCACCCTGTGGTTGTATGACCCCGCCCACCAGCCCATCCTGTGGTTGTATGACTCCGCCCACCAGTCCACTCTGTGGTTGTATGACCCCGCCCACCAGCCCATCCTGTGGTTGTATGACTCCGCCCACCAGTCCACTCTGTGGTTGTATGACTCCGCCCACCAGTCCACTCTGTGGTTGTATGACTCCGCCCACCAGTCCACTCTGTGGTTGTATGACTCCGCCCACCAGTCCACCCTGTGGTTGTATGACCCCGCCCACCAGCCCATCCTGTGGTTGTATGACTCCGCCCACCAGTCCACTCTGTGGTTGTATGACCCCGCCCACCAGCCCATCCTGTGGTTGTATGACTCCGCCCACCAGTCCACTCTGTGGTTGTATGACTCCGCCCACCAGTCCACCCTGTGGCTGTATGACTCTGCCCACCAGTCCACCCTGTGGTTGTATGACTCCGCCCACCAGTCCACCCTGTGGCTGTATGACTCCGCCCACCAGTCCACCCTGTGGCTGTATGACTCCGCCCACCAGTCCACCCTGTGGTTGTATGACTCCGCCCACCAGTCCAGTGTCTCTGACAGTCTCCATCCATGTCAGTGAAAACATGGATGCTTCACACACAGAAGATCTATACAATCAGCACAGTTTCAAGATTAGAGTCACCAATTCAGTATCTGACCAAATGTCTCCCCTTCTGTTCCTGAGATATGACGTTAAAACATGATGATGTCACAGTCAAGCTGACCTTTGACCTTTTGACCTTCATTATTTGAATCTGTTAGACATTTGTGTCAAGTTTGGTCAGAATTAGTGGATGAATTATTCAGTTATGGCCAAAAACATGTTTTGTGAGGTCACACTGACCTTCGACCACAACACTCTAATCAGTTTATTCTTCAGTCTAAGTGGACGTTTGTGCCAAATTTGAAGAAATTCCCTCAAAGTGTTCTTGAGATAGTTTTCACAAGGATGGGTTGGACAGACGTACGTACGTACGATTGTGGACAGACAACCCGAGACATAATGCCTCTGGTCACAGCTATAGCAGCAGCAGCAGCAGCGACCCACCGTCTGACACCGGCACACCGTGAGGACAGAAACAGAGGGCTCTGTGGGGACGGAGCACCTGCTGCAGCAAGCCAACACGCCGTCTGCGGCCATTTTGACTTGACCAGCGAGCTTCACTACAAGCTGATTGGCTGTTGAAACAGGTGACGTGCTTTAAAACCAGCCGCTGGCCATTTGACCAGCTGAGTGTCAGGTGACACCATCAGCCGGCTTGAGTCCAGCTCAGACCGGCCAGTTCACAGCGCTGACACTTTTCTCTGCAACGTTCTAAAATGGTTTCGTCTCGTCGTGAATCTTTGGTCTGAACTGGAGTTTACAAGACAAACTTCTATTTCATTTCATTCCTAACGCAGGAAGCGTTACTCTCCTGACCTTCAGGTCCAAGAACAGGGCGTGGCACTTGAGTCTGAGGATAGCCATCAGTTTCCGCCTCATTTGCTGCCCAGCTGAGTGGAACGACCCCAGTGTGAGGCTGTAGCGCAGAGACAGACCTGCGTAGCTGCCAGAAATGGGGGGAAAAGCAAACATTAAAAGGACTTAACTACAACAACTACAGAGAACTAAATAATGCACATGTGGCTCATCCATGCCTGACTGTCCCCAAGAACATTTATGAGTACAAAGTTCAGCAGAGGGCAGCGGGTCTCACTCAGCTGACAGGAAACCATACAGACAGCCTAAAGCCTCATCACCAACACAGTGAAGCTACTTTAGACAATAATTACACCGTCTAACTGCAGCTGACGAGAGGCCTCACCTGGAATAGTCTTTGTAGGCGTCCAGAGTGTGTGTGTCCAGCAGCAGCCCACACCAGGGGAAGAGGCAGCGGGGGGGCAGCACACGAATCCCAGGACAAGATCCGACACTTCCTAACATCTGAAAGTTGACCGCCACCTTCTGCGGGTTGACCACCAGACCATACTGTGGTACGCCCGCCAGCAGGATCCTACACACACACACACACACACACACATACACACACATACACACACACACACACACACACGTGTAATCATCAACTGTGAGATATAAAATTCAATATGTGATGTTGAACCTGAGTCTAACACCAGACGATGCTGAGGGATTTTTAAAAATATAAATGTTTAACATTTTACTGATAGCGAGTACGAAAGCTCTCACGAGACAGTAGATGTCAACAGACGCACCCTCGGTTGAGGACTGGAGTGATGTAATACATGACTTTTTTGTGATGGAAAAACTTATTGATTATTTTATGATTGGAACAAAAGAAGTTTAATAATTGTCAGACATCCTGGATTAAACATGAATCAATAGCATCTGACTTTAACTGGTCATGAATGATTGAATTAATACACGACTTCCCTCAAAGTTTATGTTGAGCTACTCAACTATTACCTGTACATACACTAACAGGCCACTTTATTAGGTACACCTGTTCAACAGCCAATCAGGTGGCAGCAGCTCATTAACATTTAGTCATGTAGACATGATGAAGACGAGCTGCTGAAGTTCAAACGGAGCATCAGAATGATGAAGAAAGGTGATTTAAGTGACTTTGAACGTGGCATGGTTGTTGGTGCCAGACGGGCTGCTCTGAGTATTTCAGATTCATATTTTTTCCCATTTTATTTTAATTAATTAATTTGTTTATTTCTTTCTGCCCAACATTTTTTCCCAATAACAGTTTACTCAAGCGTCTAAATATCCTTTTTAATTTTATTTGCATTTATTATACCACTAATACCCTCTCTGAATGTTTTATCTTTATCTGATAGCTATATTAATTTATTTAAAAAAGAAAACAACAACAGAAAACTTTGTAATTATGATGTATATTAAATTATATTAAATATTTCAAAAATACTTTTTAGAACACTACTTTTATTGGTGTTTTCAGGTCAATGAGAAAATAAAATTTTCCAATATTTTATATATTGATCGAGTCGCAGTCTTAAAGAAAAGGTGATTTTCTCCCCACAGTGAATTCTGTTAATAACTACAATCCAGTCGTCATTTGGAGGGCGGCTTGTCTGTAGCCACTTGTGTGTGATGGCTTTCTCTGTTTCAAATATGAGTCCATTTTATGTCCTTACATCACTGCACTCTCTGATTACTGCAGCCTCGTCTTAACCTGTTGATGGCCGACAGCTGCCGGGCTGTGAAGCAGAAGTATTCAGTGTGGCCACATCACTTCTGTTTCAGCCTCCTGACACAGACTCCCAGCACGTTTGAGGAGTGATTTTATGATCTTATTGATCAGCTTTCAGGCTCTTTGTGGCCTTCCTCATGCACAGGGTTTATTATCTGTTCCAGGATCTGAGCTACAAACTAGAGAGGACGGAGTGTTTGCAGTCCCTGAAGCTCTGAGACGACCAAAGGAAATAAGCTTCCTGACACCAGAGCTCCAGAGTCGCTGCTTGCGGCTGTATTTATTATGAACTTCATTTAGTCCAACAGATGTTTAAACTAAAAGGAAACACGCTGCTGACAGCCCTCGTGTCACATGAACAGCAGCGTGTGTGAAAACCTGACGTGTGTCGTACCTGAGAAAGCTCTGTGCTTCCTGTAAGTCTGGAGTGATCAGCAGGAAGTCGTCCACCAGTCTCATCAAACATCTACAGGACACACAGGGAGGAAAATAACGGAGAGATGAGTAGAGATGAGCGCCAGTGAAGACAGAGCGCCCCCTGCTGCTGCAGGTGTGATATTACCTTTTCTTTTCAGTGATGTCTTTGAACAGGACGTTCTCCATGTGACCGTAGCAGAGACAGCAGAGCAGGCTAGACACCACCGAACCCTGAGGAATCCCTCGGCACTGACGGTACGTTCTGAAACACACAGCCAGAATCTGACTGTAGCTACAACAGGGCAAAATGAGTGTGTGTGGTCTGTTTAATGTTTGTAACTCTTACTTCTTCCCAAACTGAACAACGCTGCCAGTTAGCATCTGGGTGAAGAACTGCAGCGCCTCTCTGCCGTGAAGATCTGAGGAGAAGTGCTGAAAGAAAGAGACTTTCAGAATAAAAGAAGGAACAAACACTCTCCTCTAAAAAAACATCTGAGGACGTCACTCTCACCTGCTCCACCAGAATGGCGTGATGAACTTTTCCTCTTCTCTGCAGTGACGTCACAAACCCTTTCATGTTGGTGGACCCCATGTTGTCCTCCAGGAAATCTGCCTGTGTTAACGAACATCATCAGAATATACACACACACACACACGAGCATATACAGCATGTGTGTGTATGAAAGTACCTGTCGAACAAAGGACTTCTTCAGGCCCTCGTGGGAGTCGGCCCAGATCTTGGCGTAGTGGCGGATGGTGAAGAGTTCGTCCTGGACAGGTGACAGAGCGTGGCCAATCACCTCAATGAGTTTATCATGAGGCAGACTCTCATAGGCTCCGCTCACATCCACCTTAAACACACACAAAGACACACAAACAGCGTTTAACAAAAGACTGAAAACTCAGTACAATTAACAGACCCGCAGACAAAAACCAACCTTGACGAAGTAAAGAGGTTGCGGTTTGTCCTTCTGAGCTGGAGCTCGAGAGCGCAGCACCCTGTGGATATCTGTCATGCCCCACACTGTGGAGCCCAGCAGGGATGGAGTGGAGCGCACACAGGCCCGCAGCATGTCCAGCAGGTCCCGCACACGCCCTCTGTAGACCTGCAGGGGAAAGAAAATGCCCCTAAAAAAATTCACGTGTTCACAGCATGTAAAAACACACAACTCATGGATTGTAAGGAAGAACTTTAATGTCGTTATCAAAACGTACCCTTGTTTTGGCGTCTGCTCCTACGACTCGTGTGATTGGCCGCATGCCATCAGTCTTGGGAATGAAGCGAAGGCGGGAGATGACGGTGGTCTTGGGGAGGGACGTCACCTGAGCTGGAGTCAACTCCTCCATCTGCCCCTTGGAGAGGTGACCTCTGAACCACAGAAACGCTTTGTGAGCTTGTGTCTCATGGCTGCAGGAGTGTGAACCAGGTGTGTGTGTTCGTACCTGAAGGCCAAGTCCTGCAGTTTTGCCCACACTTCCTGTCTGTAGAACCGGACGGCATTCTTCTGGCCGACGCTCTCAGTGACATAGAAACAGGCTCGAACCAGGCTTACGACGTAACCGTCCAGAAGCCAAGCCAGGAACTGACCCAGGATCTGCGTCCGATATGAGAGCTCACTGGGCGGGAACCTGCCTGAGGACGAGAGAGGTTAGCTTAAAACTGAATTCACACCAGATCAGAGATCAGTCTTCCCGTTTATTTGAATGTGGGTAGTGCATCAAGACCACGGCGGTGAGACGACCAGAAAAAAAAAACGCACCGGCATGTGTTGAAAAACTGAAACAAAATCAAATTTTGGACAAATGCAAACCAGCTACACGCCAATGGCCAATCAAATAACCAGCAATCAGACCAGAAGACGCCCCAGTCAAAAGGAACGATGAGTAGAGAGAGCTGTGGAGAGAGTGCTGGACAGAGCAGTGAGTGACAACACCACCACCAACATTTAAGACGGGCCGAGGGTCTAGGTACCATGTCTGAAGGGTTACTGTTGGTTCCAAAGGTACTGGACTGAAAGGGTTTGGTGGAGACGGGGCTTTATGCGCTCAGCACATGGTAGACGTTTCAGTTCTGCAGCCTCACCACTAGATGTCACTAAATCCTACACACTGGACCTTTAAGCTAACTTAAACAACTTATCAAAGTCAAATAGTTACTGAGATGATGAGAGTAGCTTTCTGTAGTTGGTCTTCTCACTCCACTCCCCCGCAAATAGGCCATTTGGGCCACTTACCTGTTTTACTGATCTTCAGCCAATCACAGTCATTCACCTTCATCTTCCACATCAGCTCAGCCAATGAGAGCCTCTCAAACTTGCCACTGCGCAGGAAGCCTCTGACCCGAGAAAAGAAATGAAGGCGGTTGTGGTCGGAGCCCCACAGCTCCGGAGGGATCACAGCAGTGAGGCACTCCCTGACGAACAGGTAGACCCGGTGAGGTGCACAGTGTCGAGGCAGGAGGGAGCTCAGGTCCTCCTGTTGTGTGTTTCTGTCCTCCACCACTGGGCACATCCTCTGCAGTATCCTGCTGTAGGGACACCTCCTGTGCTGCCGCAGCAGCCGGCTGAACACAGGGACCATGGTAAAAAAGCGCCGCGGGAGTTTCTTTGGTTTCCTCTCCAGCCCGTTTAGATACGCCAGCCCCTCAAAGAAGACTATTCGCACCAGATCTGGTCCCTGCAGCCTTCTGCATCCATCAGGAGTCTTCTTCTTCCTGTTGAGGAGGAAGCCGCGCATGCCTCTTCCTCCATACAGGAACCCCAGTGTGCGGATGAAACACTGTGATGGAGGCAAAGGAGGGAACATCCCTGATCTCCAGCTGGGTCCTCCCTCCAAGGGAAGGGTGGTCGTTTGCATTTCAGCAGGCTGTTTGGAAACAGTGGCACCATTTTCCAAAGTCTTCAGAGTCAGTGACGGTTCCACAGACGTGGGCTGCCCCTCCCCCACTGATTCACTGCACACCTGGACTTCCTGTGTGGGTTCATGCTGTCCGACCCGCCTCCTCTTTCCTGGACAAGTCATAACCTCCTCCTCGTCCTTCTCGTCAGCTTGTCTCTGTCTTTTCTTCACCCTTCTGTTCCTCTTCTCATTCTCAACCTTGTGTTTCCTTCTCACAGTCACTGCGCCTCGATTCCTCCCAGCCTGAGCACCCTTAAGCGTCCTCGCACGAGACTGGAGACAAAACCCAGTGGGGGCAGTAGTCATGGACACCCTGTCATAGACGGGGGCGCCGCACACCTGGAAAACACATGAAGGAGGGACCGCCACAAACACAGAGCAGCTCTCCAACAGGTAGCGTGTGATATCTGTGCCGAGGCGTATGGTGACTTTCTTCCACAGGTCGCTGCCGTGGATGTAGGCGGCGCTTTGAGTGATATCTCCTTGGAACTTGAAGTGGTCTGCGTCCCGCTCCTCCTGAGCCAGCGACAGAAAACTGTAGCCGTGTGCCAGGATGTTTCTTTTTCTTTTTCTCTTCAGACTGTTGAGAACGAAGGCCAGCAGCTCAGGCAGAGTGCAGATCTGTAGAAATATAAAATACATCAGAATGAAAATGAGCTTTTACAGGAAGTGTCTGTCATTTAGGTTTCATCATTAAATCCTGATATGTTCCAAGTGACACAGTGTTGTCGTTAACAGTAAGTTAACTAGTCTGGTGTAAAAACACACCGTCTCCCTCCAGATTCAGCTTCACCAGCTGCCCGATGTGAGAAGAGACAAACGCTGAAATGCTTTCTCACTTCCTCGTGTCATTTAAACCACAACCCAACATCAAATAAAGTTAATGTCTCCAACGTTGCATCTCTGAAAATGAATTTAAATAAAAATGACATGCAGGTTGGAGCTGTGCTGTGTAGAGAGCGCAGGGGAGGAGAGGAGGAGTGCGAGGCTTAAAGAGAGGGGTGGAGGGAAGAGAGGTTGACTTGTTAACTTCTTTATTTTATTAGGGAAATTCTTTATACATAAACTTAAGTTCTCAGGTTCACAGCCCTCTTTCAAGCTTTTTTTGATTGAATTTAACTTAATGTGAAACTGTTTTGATCTTATGAACAACAAAAAGTAAAACATTTTTAGAATACGACAAAAAAAATTATTTCATGAAACCCCTGATGTGAAATGAATTGCTTCTTTTTTTTTTTTTTTAAATTTAGTTTGTCTATTATTTGTTCATCTGCCATTGCAGTGTGTTTCAGCTCTCATGTGTTGCTGTGTTTGTTTAATACCTTTTTGTGCACTGTACTGTTGAATAAAGTTTTTAATAAAAGGCTAACAGTACCTGGTTGCAGCTCGGCACCTGCTGGAGCTCCTTGTCGAAACACACGAACACTCCTCTGACGAAGGACTTGAAGCGGTTGGTGTCTGTGTGCTCGGTGAGCTGAGCTCTGTGTCCCTCTCTGAACACGATGCTGTCCGTGAACTGCTCCAGAGTCTGCACGTGCTGGTACACAGACCGGAGGATGTCCAGGGTCGGGGACAGGTCAGCCGTGGACATAGTGACGGTGTGGACCCGCTGTGTCGTCAGTCAGGACCGCAGGAGACATGGCAACTCCCATAATTATCTCAGAAGAGATTTATTTGGCATTAAAGGGGCCCGCGTCGTCTTTAACCAATCAGAGATCAGTTTAGTGGAAGTGTCCAATCAGAAAGCCTCATACTTAAATGACGACATCACAGTTGACCAATTGCAGACAAGAAAGGACATGTCCCTTTAATGAGCAGAAGTAACTTGATATGTTTGAGCTGACCTAGATAAATATGGTGGACACTCATGGCTGTAAATTAAACCATTGTTTTCTATGATTAATACAAACAAATACACATTTATATGGAGAAGAAGAAGAAGAAGAAGAAGAAGAAGAGAAGGTAGTAGAAGAAGAAGCAGCTCGTGCTGCCCTCTGCTGGTCACCAGGCGCCGCTGCGCTCTGAGGGGGGGGGGGCGGCCCCTCCCGCTCGCTCAGAGCGCGCGAATGCACCCACGTCTCTCACAATCAGCTAGCCGTTAGCTTAGCATCGTTCACCCAGTGCATCCAACAGCACTGAGGTCTGCTGGCACACGAGAGGAAGATCCGGGACAAAGCTGTTCGGCTCCGCATCTCCATTATCCGAAAGTCTCTGTGGACCACCAGCTGCTTAAGATACGAGCAATGGCGGACAAGGAAGGTAACGATAAAGCGGAGGTTTTGATTCCGTATTATCTGACATGTCTTAGCGTTAGCTGTTCGGCTAGCTTGGGTAGCAGCTAGCTGCCGTAGCGCCTGACCTCAAATCATTCATAACAAAAGCCGGGTGCGTGTTCATTGTGTAAACTGTAGTAATATCCCTGTGTGTTTATTGTTATTGTCTTTACGCCATTTTGCGTTTCCTCCTTCATCCCGTACTAACGTGATACAGTGAGCCCGCAGCGCCTCACTATTGTTACAGTAACCTACGTTATGATAATACTAGCAATAATCATGTTAGCCTGGTGAGCTAACGGCGGTGTGTTTCTGATAACACACTCTCATACTGCTACACACTGGAGTCAATTACTTCTAATGCAAAGACAACCTGAAACAGCTGCTGATTAATGCCTCAGTATCAGTTATCATTAACACGGAAACACTCAATAGTTTCTCTGATATTAATCTGCCACCCTCAGTGAAGGCTACAGGAAGCAGGATCAGGGACGTGTTAGGGAAAACTTAGATTTCGAGAATTAAGTGGTAAACCTACATGAATTAAGTCATAATATTACCAGAATAAAGTCATGAATCTACGAGAATGAAGTTGTAATATTACAACACTAATATTGTAAATTTTCTGTAATAAAGTCGTAGTATTAAGAGAATTAAGTTATAGTATTACTAGAATAAAGTCGTAAATCTACGAGAATAAGGCAATAATTTTACGTGAATAATTTCATAATATCACGAGAATAATATTGTAAATATTCTATTAAAAAGTCGTAGTATTAATACAATTGAGTTGTAATATTACCAGAATAAAGTCATAAATTACGAGAATAAAGTTGTAACATTACGAGATAAAGTCGTGATATTGTGAGAATAAAGTCATACATCTACGAGAATAATGTTGAAATATTACGAGATTAAACTCGCAATTTAAGGAGGAAAAGAAGTCAAAGTTTACCAAGTCTGCGACATGGTATAAAAAGCAACTAAGTGTGTTCTTACAGTGTTGGGTGACAGTAATACACATTCAGCATTACCAAAGAAATATAACAAGTTACCAACAAGATTTCAGGTGATGTTATTACATTTACAATGTCACCTACTGTGTTATTACCCGAAAACTGTTCTCAATTTTTCACTGATCCACACCGCTCCACTTCTGCCAGGGCGCCACCAGAGAAAAATCCCCTGAAGGTGGTTGTGTGATGTTACAGAGTACGTCAGCACCTCTGGGTGATGCCACACTGTGCGTTATCGTTTATGAGTTGCGTCCTAAGGCTGCCTGAAAGCAGCGGGGACAGTGTATTTTTTGTCATCCTGGTGATCAACACGTCTGGGTGATGCCATGTTTTCTCTAACATGTCCCTAATCCTTCTCTGTAATTAATGCATCATTGCAAGCGTCACAGAAGTTTCGGTCTCCATTGACCTCCCTCTGCGTTCTGTCTCTCAGCAGGAGCATTTGATGATGCGGTTGAAGAGAGGGTGATAAACGAGGAGTACAAGATCTGGAAGAAGAACACTCCCTTCCTGTACGACCTGGTGATGACCCACGCTCTGGAGTGGCCCAGCCTGACCGCTCAGTGGCTGCCTGACGTCTCCAGGTGCACGCCGTTACACATCTTACCAGCAGTAATTCTCTCACACACCATCATGCACTCTGTCATCTCTGAACGACATTAATGATAATTATTTTCCTCACCAGGCCGGAGGGGAAGGATTACAGCGTGCACCGGCTGGTGTTGGGCACTCACACATCTGATGAGCAGAATCACCTGGTCATCGCCAGCGTTCAGCTGCCCAACGATGACGCCCAGTTTGAAGCCTCACATTATGACAGTGAGAAAGGAGGTGGGTGACCAGCTCAGTCACACGCCAAAGACATGTGAATATTAAGCCAGGCAGACTTTTCACATCCTATATATCTATAGTATATCTATAGTTAGTCCTTGCAGTGGTGGGCAGTATGTCGATTGGTAAATAAAGTTAACCTTGGCGTCTTTTTCTTGGCTGCTCATCATCCACCTGCCGCTGTTTGACAGTCACAAGAATGTCAAAATAAGGGCATAACCTGAAGATGATGATGTGGATCAGTGTTTTCACTTTGTGCCGATGATACTGGATCGTCAGTCTCCCCATTAGACAGAAAATGTTTTGTTGCCTCTGTGATGTGTCTGTTTACTACGAACGCATTTTCTTGCAGAGTTCGGAGGCTTTGGCTCAGTGAGCGGCAAGATCGAGATAGAAATCAAGATCAACCATGAAGGAGAGGTGAATCGTGCCCGCTACATGCCCCAAAACCCCTGCATCATCGCCACCAAGACCCCCACCTCAGAGGTGCTGGTGTTCGACTACACCAAACACCCCTCCAAGCCAGGTACACACGTCACACACAACTCAAGACGATGCTAATGGTTGAAAGTGAAGTAGGCTAATTGATTTTTGTGGAACACATTCTGATTACTGAGTATCTGCTTTTGATGTTCGTGTGAAAGAAATGGACCATGTGTGTTATTTTCATCGTCCACAGATGCTTCTGGAGAGTGTCACCCTGATCTGCGTCTCAGAGGTCACCAGAAGGAAGGCTACGGTCTCTCCTGGAATCCAAATCTGTCCGGCTCTCTCCTCAGTGCGTCAGATGACCATGTAAGAAAATATTTCATTGCTGTATTTAAGTATCTTCTCATATTTAATTTTACTGGGTCACCATTATCATCTTTTCTCATCTCCAGACCATTTGTCTGTGGGACATCAGTGCTGTGCCCAAAGAGGGCAAGATAGTCGAGGCAAAGACGATCTTCACCGGTCACACTGCTGTGGTGGAGGACGTCTCCTGGCACTTGCTTCACGAGTCGCTCTTTGGATCTGTAGCAGATGACCAGAAGCTCATGATGTAAGAAGCTTCATTATAACTCATGTCTAACAACAGTTCACCTGTAATGTTATGTGACCTCACACCTTCATGAATATTTGTCATTCCTCACCTCAGCTGGGACACTCGTTCAAACAACACCTCCAAACCCAGCCACGCAGTGGACGCCCACACAGCAGAGGTCAACTGTTTGTCATTCAACCCTTACAGCGAGTTCATTCTGGCCTCTGGCTCCGCAGACAAGGTAACGACATGTTCCACAACATGTTAATTCTTGTTCATTCACAGCTGTGATATCATGTGCAGGAATACCTAATCTCTCTTCATCTTTGACTTACAGACTGTCGCTCTTTGGGACTTGAGGAACCTGAAATTGAAGCTGCATTCCTTCGAGTCACACAAGGATGAGATTTTCCAGGTAAAATATTTATCACTAAAGCCCCGTCTCCACCAAACCCTTTCAGTCCAGTCCCTTTGGAACCAGCAGTAAGCCTTCAGACATGGTACCTAGACCCTGGGTGTGTTCAGACAGTCCTCTTAAATGTGGGCGGGGTTGTTGTCACTCACTGCTCCGTCCAGCACTCGCTGTATTTCCTCATCAGCGGTGACACAGATGGAAGTCTGCACCTGGTTTATCGTCCACAGAACGAGGCTGCACGCCCACATTTTCACAACAAAATACAACAGGCTGCAGTGAGAGTCTCTCTCCATGGGATATTTCAAAATAGCAGCTTTGTGCATTTAGTCCTTCTCAGGCAAGCTCAGGGGTTTAGTGTTGCTGTAGCCCACAGGAAGTGAGGATTGACCATCCTCTACTGACCAATCAGACTGCAGTATTCACAGCTCCATCTTTTAGCACACTGAGATAAATGTTCCTGACAAAATCTTTGTGATGAAGTTTTAGTATTGACCTAACCTGACTTCTCTGATTGGCTGTTCCAGGTTCAGTGGTCACCTCATAACGAGACCATCCTGGCATCCAGTGGAACAGACCGCCGCCTCAACGTCTGGGACCTCAGGTAAACATTTTAACATCTAACCCCTCAGTGTCCACTGAATATGGCTCCACTGGAGTTGCCAGAAATGATTCCCTGCAGTTCTAGCCAGTGTTGAATGTCCACTGGACAGTGAACGTAATGTCTTCCCCACGTAGACTCGTGGGGTCATATTGTAACATAAGTTTAACGCTTCTGTTCCCTGTTTTTCTTTTCCAGTAAAATCGGAGAGGAGCAGTCACCAGAGGATGCAGAGGACGGTCCGCCCGAGCTTCTGGTGAGTCTCAGTGAATCCTGTTGAACTTGGAAGTTGAGATGATCGAGGGGTGGACATTATATATCGAATATACTGGATATATCGTGGCTTGTTCCACACTTTGGTTCTCACAGACACTCACAAACATGATACCTCACACACACTCCTCCACCATCCAGAACACTTTATCCTGAGCAGGAGAGGTGTGTTTCTCACCTGTAGGGCTCTAGACCGCAAACATTAATATTTAGTCGCATTTTGCGACCATGGAGCACCAGAAGGACTTGTGAACATTAGTAATATATGAGGTGGACAGCTGCTAGTTTGTTTCCAGCTTACAGAGAATAAATCATCATGTTCAACGGCAGTGTGAGCAGACGAAACGTGTCTTTGCAGGGCTCCAAACCACAACTACTTAGTAGCATTTTGTGACCATGGAGCACCAGTGGGGCTTGCAGATACTTTTAATATATGAACTGGAGAGCTATTAGTTTGTTTCCAGCTCACAGTGAATAAATCGTCATGTTTAAAGACGCAGCGGCAACAGTTTAACTTTGTGCTAACGGCTAAGAACAACTGTTGCCTGGAAACTTCAACTTCACAACAAAAACATCAACATTTCAGGCTTGAGATGAGCTGAGTGCTTCAAAATAAAAGCTCCAGTTGTTCCACTTTGATGTATTCAATTATTTTTCATTTAACCTTTATTTCAAAAGGGAGGTCCACTGAGAGTGAGCTCTCTTTTTCAAGGACGCCATGCATGCAATACATAACACACACAATTACAAAATTACAAAGTACATAAACATGAGAGTACAGAATACAAAAAATACAGTCTTTACAACGTAAAAGTGAAAAAACTAAACATAGTAGATACAGACAAGACTAAAAATAACAGGAGCAAGACTGATCTCTATGTAAAGCCTCATCAAGTAGCACCTTGAAGGACTCGATGGAAACCAGATTATCTAATTTAAGTGACTCCTGGAGTCTATTCCATCTGTCAGGGGCATAAAAACTGAAGGCGGTCTTTCCTCTCTCTCTCTCTCTTGCAAGGAGCACCTGTAACATAAATAATTTCCCCTTGGGGATCAAAGTATTTCTGATTCTGATTCCTAGTTCACTTTTCGTACGTGGGATGTGAAGTCTAAGCTGTGTCTGTGAACGTGTTTTATAACCAGGGGTACAAAGTTTTAAAGTAAGGTTAAATATAAGGGAAGCTTTCCACACAAGGCTTTTTAAATGAATAAAAGACAGTGCTGTTCTCTGCGAATTTCGAGAGAGGGCCAGCCCACATTTTCATATAAATGCAGTGATGGGTAAGATACCGATCCCCAGTGATAAAATGTAAGGCACTGTGAAAAACTGCAAGGTTTCAATGTGGAAGCTGAGTAGGGATGCAACGAAATGAAAAATTGTGGCTGAAGCCGAATAATATTAAACACTTGGCTGAATACCAAATATCGTTGTTTAGTTTTTCATTAGTTTTTGCAGATGAACCCCCTCCAAATTAGTGTTGTCACGGTACCAAAATTGGGACCCACTGTACGATACCAGTGAAAATACAATGGTTCTGAGTAGTATCACGATACCACAGCAAAAATGAGGCAGATGTGCCTTTTGTCATTTATAAAAAGATAAATCACTTTTCTATAATACATCAATGATATTTCAATGGAATAAATTACTTACTGACTTATTCATACTTCAAAAACAGCATCAATCAGTGATTAACATAGGGGGGATCAAAATAAAATAAATAAATAAAATAAAAATCAACCAGCCACCCTCCTCCCCTGACAAGTAAAGAACAGTCCCTTCATAAGTAAAGAACAGTCCCTAAAGTGCGGTGAGGTTTGTGGGCCGTTAACGGCTCGTTTCTCCTCTGACACATCACATACCTGTGTTCGGCTGGCTTGGCTGTTCAGGTACTTTTGGGCAGTCATGACACCAAGAAGAGGATATTATTGGAGCCGACTTCTCCTCGTCGGTAAGCCTATGGCCGCTGTATTTGACAGGAATACATTAACGTTACTGTCTGTGTCTGTGACCTCCATTCAACCCACAATCGGTGGGATTCGCCTTTCGTTTCTGCTGCTGGTTGAAATCTGTAGGCTGCTCGCACAGCGTGCTGAATGATTTAAGCCTATTTTGCTCGCTCAAAACTATTTTTAGTCGCAAATGCGAGTGCCGTGACGGGCGGATTGCCACACTGCCGACATTTTATTCGGCCCGTCACGGCACGCTGTTTGATTGCATTATCAAAACACGCTGCTATTATTCGGCCTTGCTTTTAACTTATTCCACCGAATACCGAATGTGTGGGGTTTTTTTTGCAATATTCGGCCGAATATATTTGGTTACCGAATATTCGGTGCATCCCTAAAGCTGAGGCATGCGTGTATATGACATCACCAAAATCAAAAACAGACATTGTACAATGGTCTTCCTGCTGGGTGAGGTGAAACATGACTTATTCCTGTATAAAAAACAATTCTTACTCTTAATTTCTTTGAAAGGTGTTCCACATGGGTTTATTATAACATCATTTCAACCTTATTGTAACAGTACTTTATTTAACTTAATTGTAACTGAAGTTAATTTAATAATTTTGCATTTTAGTAGTCTACAGTACTTTGGAGATTTCAGAATATCGCAAAATAACTTAAATACGTTGCGGTATTATTTTAAAGCTGTATCACTCAGCCCTGACGATGATCCATTATTGATAACACTAGCTCGTTTCAATATAATAAAAATGGTGTCTTCTCTTCTGTCCATTAGTTTATCCATGGAGGCCACACAGCCAAGATCTCCGACTTCTCCTGGAACCCCAACGAGCCCTGGGTCATCTGCTCTGTGTCTGAAGACAACATTATGCAAGTCTGGCAAATGGTAAGACAACTGAGACCACATTTTATTAAAGCGTGTTCGCTTTGGACAGGCAGACACCAGGATGCAGCATTATATTGTCTTATAGGGAAGTATTCCCTATACGATGTTAAAGAGAATGATGAATTTGCAGCACCATGTTGAGGTGACAGACAGAAGGTGACTCTGCTCTGGGGATCACATGCTACTAAAACTATAAAGTGGATCAGAGCAGGTAGCAGGGAAAGGCCGGCATCTCAGCTAACGACTGCAAAGAGAAAATCTCAGTCAAGACGGAGTTTGATATTTCATTTGGAGGGAATCAGTCAGGGCAAAGTGAGGAGACAGTCAAGAGGAATGGTGAGTGTCCTGACCCAGCTGGGTGTTTACTTCCTTCTCTTTAATACTGTTTGTACTGTTGAAGCCTTTTCTGTAACACTGCACTGTCGTAGATGTCAGAAAGTAGCAGTAGTTGTCTTTTCTTGGTAAAATTGGGCTCCCCTCAGTTATGTCTGTTCACTATGTCAGATGATGAATGATGGATTATCGCTTACGACAGTCAGTGTTCACGATCCAAGCTGACACCGTACGCCGGCCCCGTCAGTTATAATGGGAATGTTATCGTGTAGTCTGAACCTGACATTAGTCTTTTTTCTGGTTGTCTTTGAATCATAAAATACTACCCACTCATAAATACATCCTAATCTGTCTGTATGTCGCTGAATGACTGACACACTGATTCTCCTTCCAGGCTGAGAACATCTACAACGATGAAGACCCAGAGGGTTCGACAGACCCCGAGGCCACAGCGTAACTCCTCTGCCCGCTGTGCGTCTCTACCTACAACCTCATCACAAACTGCCAAACTGCCACCTCTGTACTTCCATGCAGCTACTTCCCTTCTCGACTCTACCGGTGGGACACTGTACGCTGTAAATCACTGTAAATACAAGACAGAATAATCAAGTCATCCTTTTTTTTTGTAACAGTGAAGAACTTCGACTGAGTAACTTATTGCCTGAAGACTCTTACTCATGTTTTTGCGCACTGCATATAAAAGATATATTTTTGTAATCAAATTGGCTCTCCCTCGTACACTGAAGTGTTTTAGCAGATGCTCTTTCTTTAATGAATAAATGCGTTTCTAGAACTTAAGATGCTGATCATACTGACAGCCCACAACAAGTTATGATTCACGATAACCTGCTGTTTGAAGCCCAGTTCGGACCAAAGATTGGCATCGAGACGAGTTGAAACGGGCAACTATTGTCAATGCAGCGTTTGACTTGACCAGCTGACTTCACTACAAGCTGATTGGCTGTTGAAACAGGTGACATGCTTAAAAACCAGCCGCCGGCCATTTGACCAGCTCAGTGTCAGGTGACATCATCAGCCGGCTTGAGTCCAGCTCAGACCGGCCAGTTCCCATCACGAATCTTTGATCTGATCTGGTCTTTAGAGATTAAACAGCTCCGTCTGCACACGTTGAAAATGTTGCAGAGGAAACAAACTTTGAGTAAAATGCAGCCCAGCCTTTTGATAAGATGCAGAGCATAGCGAGTTACTTCCTCTGGTTTTAAAACTGTCTCATATTTTCCTGCTTCAGTCTGGTCATCATCTGATCGTTCTGGACACTGATTTTCACACCAGCTGCTTCTAGACAAAATGACCATTTTAAAGAGACTCAGTTTGAAATGTCCATGTGTGGTCCACGTCCTCTCACCCCACATTACTCATTTAAATGTTGTTGTGAAATAGAGTAGTGACTGAGCTTTTTCTATGTTCAATATTTTGTAATTGTACAGTGAGTGCATTCTTAATAAAATGTGTTTCATTGTTCTTTGGGTCCACACGCTGAACATTTCTCAGTATGAATGTGTTACTTACACATTTTATTAAGAGGATCAGCACCTTACTGAGCTTTTAAACAACCCTAAATAATCCTTTTAGTGAAAGAGCGAGTTATGCCTCATGACACCTCATGGGTGCTTTCCCATCAGCCGAACTTACTCTCACTCTATTACTCTGTGTCCCAGTGTTTAGTGCCTCGGCCGTGTTGCCCTTATAAGTACATGAACCCCTCTGCGCTCTTCATGCAGACACATTAACTCATCAGTCGCACTTGGATTACAACGAACACAGTCTTTATTCATAGCAAAAACCTTTCTACAAGCTGCAGTGTAGTTCATCTTCACAGACTTCTAAAAATAACCTTTGTTTTAACACCAGCATGTCTCTTAATGTGTGTAAAGTGCATTCAATGAATCTATGAGTTCATCATGTAGCAGAGTATGATCAGTTTGTAATGAAATCACAGAACTCAGAGTTACAGTCAATCATGTTGTCTCCTCATCATCACACTGCTTATGGTCCTTGATGGCAGCCCTGTAAGACAAACGTCCCGATTAGAGCTGTTCCCGAGAGATATGTTAAAGTGTAACACAGATCAACAACTCTTACCTGTAGAGGAGAAGTTGTTTGGTGAGGCTGTCTTTCAGATCCTCGATTTCTTTGGTTTTTCTTTTCTGAATCTTCAACTCTGTCTTCAGCTCTCTGCTGCTGTCCTCCAGAAAATACACCGTCTCCTGTAAGACATAGCTTTATTGGTTTTTGTATCATGTGACCAGACTTTTACTGGCGCACAGTTAAAGAACAGTTAAGCCCTGTTTCCGCCAAGCAGTCCGGTACAGTTCTGTTCAGGAGCCGACTGCCGGCAACTTTTAAGGTGGAACGTTAACTTGTAATGTTACTCAATGCATGAGTTGATGACGTGAATCCATCAGCACACCTTAAATTTCACTGTGACAACTTTGACCATCACTTTAGTTTTTATATGACACACACTTTTAGTAATGACTTTAAAAATATAGATTCATTTGGAGCGGATTATGTGAAGGTCATATATTCTAATCCTCACTTCCTGTGGGCTACAGCAACACTAAACCCCTGAGCTTGCCTGAGAAGGACTAAATGCACAAAGCTGCTATTTTTAAATATCCCATGGAGAGAGACTCTCACTGCAGCCTGTTGTATTTTGTTGTGAAAATGTGGGCGTGCAGCCTCGTTCTGTGGACGATAAACCAGGTGCAGACTTCCATCTGTGTCACCGCTGATGAGGAAATACAGCGAGTGCTGGACGGAGCAGTGAGTGACAACAACCCCGCCCACATTTAAGAGGACTGTCTGAACACACCGAGGGTCTAGGTACCATGTCTGAAGGCTTACTGCTGGTGGAAACAGGGACAAGGACCTTCTGGCTCTACCTTCATCTTATGTCCCCCTGCCCCATGCCTGCCGTCTTGCTTACCTTGTACTGCCCCACATCCTCTCTCCTCTGTATGTGAATCAATTTGAGTTTCTCCTCCAAACAAGCCCTCTGGAGAATCAGCTTCTGGATCTCCTCCTTCAGGGGCCTCAGCTGGGCCTTCAGCTCCTGGGCTTGCTCTTTAGCTTTTGCCAGCGCGCCGGCTGTTGCCTCCCTTCTCTTCAGCAGTGTCAGCAAAATGGGTTCATACCTGGCCAAGGCAACAGTTTACACTTTAATCACACACAGCATGAGCAAATAAAAACTTGTAAAAACATGATTTTTAGGCCGTGACAGCACCTCTCCTCCAGGGCCTTCAGCCCCCCCTGCAGGTACTGCTGGATGTCCCCACAAGAGTGCCTCCTGTACTCGGTCAGCTCCTCCTGGGTGTTGGACGTCTGACTGGAGCTCTGGGCATGAAGCTGTGCCTGAAGCTCTAAGAGCTGTTGAGTTTGAGCCGCCCTGAGCTGGGAGCCCTCCTCCGTCAGCTGGAGCACCAGCGACTGCAGCTTCTCCTGGAAGAGAGAGAGGTTTTTATGTTGTGGTTTCCTCTGAAATTAGGTAGACAGATTCTTGAGTTGGGTTTCTTACCTCTTCTCTCTTCAGCAGCTCCACCTCACGGCGCTGGGTGTTCAGGGCGGCCTGGTTGTGAGCGCAGTCCCTCGCCATCCCAAACAGCCTCCTCTTCAGCTTCCTCAGCTCCTCATACAGCCCCTGTCTCTCCAGGTTCACCCTCCACAGCGTCCTCTCCTCCTCTGCCCTCTCCTCCCTGAGGCTCTGAATCTCTTTCTTCCTCTCCTCTCTCCTCACCTCCTCCTCCCTCTTCAGCGCATTCATCAGCTCTGCCACCTTGCTTTCAATTTGCTCCTCCGTCTCCTCCTCATTGCTCCCCTCTGCCTCCTCTCTGTTTTTATCCCCTCTTAACTCCAGCACCTCCGTCAGCAGCTCCCTCCTCCTCTTCTCTAACCGCTGTACCTCCTCAATGCACTCCTCCATCTGACACCCCAGGGCGCTGAGTTCGTTTATGCCGGATCCTGAATTAATGGTGTCCATCTCGAGCTCCTGTCTCTCCTCAGCTGGTGATTCAGCGTCATCTACTTCAGTTACGTCTCCCTTCATGCATGTGTCTTCGTTAGTAGATGTATATCCTGTCTTTGTCACCTCACAGTACATTGGATCATTTCCTGTACTGTCTAATGAAGACCTGAGCTGAGGACCAAGAACCACCTGCTCTTGCCATTCCAGTGTTTCCATTGAGCAGCCACCCATGTTGTCACGGCTAAGCACAGAACTCTGCTGGCTTTCATTTGCTGCTGAGCTCTCCATCGCCTCATTTCTGCTTTCCTTGGAAACTTCATCTCCTGCATGCTGACCAGCCCAGGACTCTGATTGCATCATCTGGGTCTCCAACTTCCTTGGCCGTACTTGCTGAATGGGCACCAGTGTTGTCCCCCGGTGAAGCTGAGGATTCTTACTGATGTGTACGTACTCTTGGCTCTCATCTGTCGCCCATCCCTGAGGCTCAAAGTCCATCCCAGTCTCTTCCATGCAGCTCTCCAGCATGGCCAACATCCCCAACAGCTGACCCTCGTACTCCACCATGTTGTCACTCAGTTTGTTTCCTGCTGAGGTCAGCGGCATGTCTCTTTGGCGCGAAGCTTCTGTGGTCGCTCCACACCTGTTGATGATGGTGCCCAAGCCTTGCGACCGACCTTGTGCCGGCTGGTCTTCCGTTCCAGCCCTGTCAATGTGTGTGTCGATGTAGCTTGTGGAAAGATGGGCAGAAACACTTGTCTCTCTATCGCTCTCCATCGTGTCTTCCTTCTTGACGTGGCTGTAAGTTGATTCAGTCAGACTTGTTTCCTTGTAACTGTCTGAGAAGTGAGAGCCAAACTGGATCCCAGTGAGCTCCTCGCAGCTTTTTAGTAACTCATCCATCTCCTGTAAGTATGGCCTGATTAAAGCTGATTGGTTCAGCGCTGTTGCTGTGAAGGCTAACCCAGACTGTGTCGTGTTACACTTGCTTTGCTCCATCAGGGTACTGTCCGGATCTGCGACCTCCTCTTTAATGAAGAGAGGCTCAAACCCAGAAGATAAAACGTTATCGTCGTCCATTGGTTCAGACTGATTCTTGTAGACACTTGTGTTGTGAAAGTCTCTTTCACAGAACTCTCATCCCTGGACAGAAGCACACAGATATGTTAGATAGCTTATTGAGCGTGATAGCTGGAGTGTTGTGGTAACAAATAATACACCTGACTGAATTATGAAAGACTGCAGGATTGATAAGCTCCAACGTTAACGGAGAAATTCAGAAGATATATCTCCCCTACTCCGTTTCTAATTTGCAATAAGATTAGACATTCGTCACTGATGCATTTTTGCCATTCAATCCAGAGGAGAGCTCTCTGTGCGTCGGAGCCTCACAGCCTGCTGTATGTGCGAGGGGCGGGGCCAGCTCTGTGTCACACACACACACACACACACACACACACACACACACACACACACACACAGGCCCTGCTCTCAGTGACAACAGCGGAGAGAGCACAACGCTGTGACGTATGGTTATACTTCACAAGAGCTGATGCAGACGCTCAGAGCAGCCGTTAGGAAATATTGGCGGAGAGACAACATTTTAAAAAGTTGGCGCCTCATCCACACCCGTCAAAGGGGAGGGGTTACTGTACACATCACTATGGAAAATTTTATACTTCCTGCGTATATGATCCAATTATAATTCCACATGTATTTTGTCTCTACTCTGTGTTAAGACCTAATTTTCTTACTCTGAAAATCAGAGGTAGTCACATGTGGCCCAGGGGCTGAAAAATCCCCTCCATTGACTGATTAGAGAGAAGTAAAATCAAACATTGATTGAAGAAATTACTGCAGGGTATTAAATCACAAGATCAAATCAGGAGCGTACATGGGTATTAATTAAATCTTAAGGCAACTATAATCAAATGTTGTTTAAATTGTGTGCAGAACTCGAAGACAGTTCAGGGACCCCAGTGTGCAGAAATATTTAAATACAACATTTTGAACAAATGCAATGTTCCTTTTCCCCCCCTCGCCAAAATGTAGCCTAACTTTGGAGCGCCAGTTGCCCCCCTTTCTGATAAGATATCACAACATGGCTGGTACCAATAGATGCCTTAGGTCCTGTAGTTTAATATGATATCTGTCTTCACTGTAGCTTTAAATCTGAACCCAACACAGCAGGTTTTCTTACTAACTAACTCGCTCACTTCTTCTATCAGCTTTGTCTGTCATACATGTTGCTTCTTCACGTTTTATTTTGGGGGTTTTTTGCCTCTCTTCTCCTTTTATTGTCTTGTTCTTTCTTTACCCTGGATTTCTTTTAGAAGCTCCTGATTTTTGGTGAGGCATTCTGACCTAGCTGCTCAGGCTATAGTCCGCCTCACATGTTTACATCAGCGGCACTTGGGAGTTTGCTCATCGCACACCCGACCCCCTCCGTCAGGTAAACGGCATCATTTCACGGTACTTGTGGGGTGGGAGCATCTAATGGCACGTGGAAATATGTTGTAATCATAAAACTACATGTACATGAGCTGTAACATTAACTTGTACCATCAGTGATTTAAGTCAGTAAGACCCCTTGGCCGTGGGCCGGGGTCATCTGCACCCTTTGACCCTTTTTTCTTATTTTCCTGTTTTTAATTTTCTCTTTTCTACAGATTTCTTGCTGATTTTTTGGGGTCATTTCCTCTTTCATTGCTCATTGCCTTCTTCCCATGTTTAAAAAGAAAAAAAAAAGAACAAAAAAAAAAATACAGCCAGTTCGCTCAGGTTTCAAAAGGTTAATGCGTTAATTTTTTTCCCCTTAACCCTGAACAAAAAGCAGTGTTTGTAAGAGTAGTAGTATTGTTAAAATCTTAATGATGCCCATCCCTAGCCCTGACCTGCATTGGCGACATGTCAGCAGAGTTCATATTTTGGCCAGACGTCTGGTTGAGTTATGCTGATGTCATTAGCACATGCAGACATGTAGAGCGGGGCAATGGGGGCAGTTCAGCAGAGGGTATGGTACCAGCAGCTGTCCTGTGAGGCTTGATGGGCCGCGGACCAACTGTCCTCTTGGCAGTGACCAGAGACACACCTCAAACAACAACCAACACCACTGATACAGACACAAACGTACAGACGTCTTTCGTCTGAAGCTCCAACAAGTGGCATTACACAGATTACATTATGGAGCAGATTATCATAACATGTCACCGTGCCGATGGATGGGCATCTGCACTCTCCCCTGCTGAATAATGTAGTTGTAATTTCACCCTCTGAGGTGTTTGCCAAGACTGCCCAGAGACTCCGCAAGGGTAAATTGATCAAATTGACCTAATACTGTCATCAGTGGAGATTAGTAATGTAGAAAGGCCATGGGAGACAAATGTGTCGTTCAACCGATAGCTGCTGTTTCCCCGCCAAAACTTTGGAGAGCAAATTTCAAGACGCAGCAGTTCCAAGGTCAGATCACAAGTACGGTACATGAGCAGTAAAACTCCAGGGCTGCAGAGTTGTGCCATGCATGGCTGAATAAAGCCCTGGGGAAAACATGACAGTCACCAGCTGTCTCGCTGCAGGACAGGCGTGGGCAAAAGCCAAATTCCTTCAGACCTCCACCACTCAAAGACGGCACTGGCCTATATACGCTCGGCTGTCTGAACACTCACTTTTCGTCTTATATTAAACATAAAATAAGTTTCATGTGAGGCGCGTTTTGCTTTTTTAACTGCTAAATTAGTTCAGCACGTTATTTGAAAGTTGGAGCAGAATGAATGATTGATTTTTTTTATTTTCTTTCACTCAGTTGACAACACAAATATGGAAACATGAAACATAACTGTACTCACTTCTCTATGAAAGCTTGTTTCCTCTGCTCCTCTGCAGTATCCTCAGGATGAATCCATTAGACATGAGTTAAGTTTCATGTGACAAAGCAAAGTGAGCTGCAGAGAGTGAGCAGGAGCAGTGTGTGCAGATGAACTTAGACAGGAGGGGGGTGTAAAGACAGTTGACCCAGCCTCCTTTCTCTCTCTCAGGCAGTGTGCTGCTATGTGTGACCATGACTACCTCAACTCTGTTTAGGTTTATTAATAAACACTGGGTCGGGAGAAAGAGGAGCCTCTGCAGGCTGTTTCCACCCGAGAGACAAAAGGGATTTAGCCAAAATGGACCTCGAAGAATTAAACTAAACACCTGGTCGTCATATGTTCAGTTTGTCTCATGTCATGTTCATTGGAAGATGTTAAGGGACCTGATAACCTCTGCGAAAGGTGACATGTATTTATTATCAGGAAAGTTGCATTTTTATGAATCAAGTTATTTCAGGTTACGCTGAATATGAAACCATGTTAGAAGCTTCAGTTGAATAATTAAATGGAAACTGGTATTTTTTAACCTGGGCCTTTTTTTGCCAAGTTTTTGTGTCTAAGCGACAAATGGAGACAACTTTATTTAAAACTGGTCCAGCGTTGAGAGAGACTGCTGCAGCCACGACGACAAAAGAGGCCAATCCCTATGGGCAATTGACCCTTCGCTAAGTCCCGCCCCCGGGCACAGACTGGCCAATCATAACGTAACATCGAGCCAGCTCAGACCAGGGTCCAACAAAAACACAGCTGTGCTCCATTGACTAATGCAATAATTTCCATCAAACACTTTCAGTATCGTACATTTGGAACCAACAGTAACCCTTCAGACGTGGTACGGAAACGGAAAAAAGCGTACCGAACTGAACCGGACTGCTCGGTGGCAACAGGACTTAATGGTTTTGTGGATTTGGAGCTAAATGTTGTGCCTGGGGCACGTCGTGTATTAATGATACTCGTTACCTGGAGAGGTTGGAAAAAGATATACGTTTCTTCCCTGTTCCAAAACCAAAATCAAACCCCGAAAAGTGTAGGGTTAGCTAGCTAGCTACTGAAGATATAGCCTACTGAATGTATACACATGCTGCTTTTACTTTGTAATGATTATAACAGTGAAACAAAGAGCGACCCTGCTGTACAGGAACCAGTGCAGGGAAGCAGGGAGACTTTGCTGATATTGAACCAGCTGTGTGTCATCACAATGTGTGCAGATGAACGATGTTTGACTGCCCCCAGAGATCCCTGCCCGTCCGGTGGCAGAGGTCCTGGTGCTGGCAGCAGCATGGGGGTGAAGCCAAACACGGTTCATCTGCACACACTGCGATGCCACACAGCTGGTTGAATATCAGCAAAGTTTCCCTTTATATTCATTGTGTTGTGTGTCGATCAGCAGTGATGTGGTGGTTCACTTTTACACTGTGAACTGTAGCCTATAGTTCGGCTTTAGCTTCTAACTATCTTTGTCTGTTTAACCTGTTGTTGCTGCTGAGTCAGTTTGACATCCTGGATATATCCTTCAAACACAGACTGTAGACCCCTCTGTCTGCTGCTCTGTCTGCTTCTCTCTGACATCACTCTTTCATTTCTCCAAAAATATGATCATATTTCTTCAGGGAGTGCAGTTAGTTACAGTGTGGGCTCCATGTTTACTGCGACAGCTTGTCAAACCATCACAAAGTGGCACAAACTGTGCACCATCAGTTGTAGCCCATTAAAAATTCTTGTTTTTGTTGCTGACAGACTCAGATTGTTATTAGAGGTGCCTGATAACTCATGGAAACATTCTTGTGAACGTGATATCTCAAGAACACCTTAAAGCCACAGTGTGTAGGAATTTCTCCCATCTAACGTTGAGATCATATATTGAGTTCAAACAGATGGCGCACTCTAGCGCCTCACTGTTTGAAACACGTATTGCAACAACTGTAGCCGCTGTGGACCAAAAAGCTATGATAACACTGATGAAACCATGTCATCCGATACTACATGGAGTATTCATTCAGGCTGCTACACAGACACACGTGACGCGAGTTGACAAACCCCCTCCTCACCATGCTGGCTGTGTTTACAACGTAGGACTGTTGGGGCAGATGTAAATTGAAACAAACCGATCACGTCTTGTCCTTTGACAACTGACAAGTGGCTCAGCCTCACACACCTCATCCCTCTCCTCGCATTACTGCGCCGCTAACAGCTGTTAGTGGCCAGCGGCACTACTGCCACGTAACAAAGTCCCACTCTTTGAGCATAATGCAGGATCATGCATATGCAGCATCACGGGAGACGGAATCCTCGTCGCCAAGAAAGTGCAAAAGGGAATCAAAAAGGTAGCGTGACCGGCAAATTAAAAAAACAAGGGTAAGCATTGGGGTTTCCCAGGTGGAGAGAGCTGCTGAAGGAGAAAGGTAATACAATCACAGGCCAGCGCTAACAACGGCTAACAGCGACGCAGTGATGCGAGGAGAGGGATGAGGCTGTTAGCGACTGGCCGCTAACAGCCGCTAACAGCCAACAGCGGCGCTGGCCTGTGATTGCATTACCATTCTCCCTCAGCAGCTCTCTCTACCTGGGAAAGGCTACCCCGATGTGGGCCTTCGTTTTTTTAATTCGCCAGTCACACTGCCTTTTCTATTCCCTTTTGCGCTTTCTTGGCGACAAGGATTCCGTCTCCCATGATGCTGCATATGCATGATCCTGCATTATGCTCAAAGAGTGGGAGTTTGTTTCAGATTTGCCAGGGTAGTAGCGAAGCGCCTCTTGCTCCTCTGCTTCGGCTCCTCAGTCACGCAGTGCTGCCTGGCTCTCAACGAAAACGCCGAAGGCAGTGCTGTCTGTCCCTTGCTGGCGGGTGTATTCTCAAGATGGCGAAACGTAATGGAACCCCACAGACGACTTACCCGCACAATGTACAAACAAATCCAAAATTCTCCTTTTACGAGAATAAATCAGATTATTGGTGGAGGTAATAGTACACCAGTGATGACATATTTATGAATGCAGACATCAATTTTTGCCAATAAACAACTGAAAATGTTACACAATGTCCCTTTAAAGCAGAGATGTCAGATGTGTTTTAGTTCATGGGCTGCGTAAAGACCAATTTTTTTCTCAAGTGGGCAAGACCAGTAAAACCATTGCATAATAACTTATAAATAATACCACCTACAAAATCTTCCCTTTCTTTTGTTGTAAAGAAGAACAAGTACATTCTGAAAATATACATTTTACATTTTACAGATGTCTGAAGAAAAATAAGTGCAATTTTAACATGTCCTGTGAAGTGCTGTAAAGTTTAGTTGATTCTAAACACACATTAAACACACATTAAACATGGCTTCATAGAGACAGTTTCAAACACAAATCAGCTTCACTATAACTCGCAGCATTCACAGACAAACACTTGTCTTTATCTGGACACATTTTCCCCACAAATACAACATGCTAACGTTATTAGCACAAGCCTATGGCATTTTACATTGTATAAATTAGCCTAGCAGCTAGCAGAGATTTCCTCTGCTCATATGAAGCCAGGATAAATCACACACAAGTCTTAAAATGCTATTTTAGTGGAGGCTTTATTGTCTTCACAATTTATTGTTTCTTATCTGTGAAATTAAAGTAAATCAAAGCTTTGTTTCCACTGAGGGAAATGGTTTCAGCTTACAGAGACAGACAGGAGGTCTGTGACACTGAGACACTGTGCAGTTACATTACTGGGGAGGTGCACATCAGGCTACAGCGTAGGTTCCATGTACTACGGCATTGATTCACCGCAGAAGTATAAATTCCACCTCAGCCTTCACAAGTCCATCAACATTAGGAGTGCAATGTCATCCAGTGGCCTGGACTGGACCCTCTGGCGGCCAGTAAAAGATACCAACGTGCCCCATTAAAATCACCTCTTACTGCAACAGCAGAACTTGTTGCACACGGACTTGTCTTAGTTTTTACGTCTCTAAAGCTGGATTAACTGGTGCTGTCACAGCTGGGTGCATTTATTATGGCTGATGAGAGGTGTGTGTGTGTGTTGTGTGTGTTTGTGTGTGAGAGTGCACAGGGTTTATGGTGTGAGTGTTTACGATGAAAGAGAACATGGCTCCAAGATTCCACCCGTGCCTCCTCATTATCGCTGAGTCTTTAAATAGCAGCCCTCGCTTTTCTGGACACTTCCCGTGGGAGGGTTGGTTTTCGCCTGAACTTCTGACCCCAACAGTGGAGCACAGGTGGTGTCCTGCAGTCTGAGGAGAGGGCACCGAGGATGGGACAGGACTGTGAGACATGAAATGATGGGACAGATGCAGAAGAAGGAGAGGAGATGATGGAGATGGTGAAAAGTTGAGAAAATCAGGTCCATTAATAGATTTTATAGGACACTTTTATTTTGAAGTTTTACTCCCTAAACAGACTCTCTTTTAGGTAATGACAATTAATCATTAATTTGACGTCCCTGTAATGGGTTATATTTTATGTTTTTGCCTTACTTTACATTTTTAATACCTTTCGTTACACAGTATTTTTGAATATTGTTCAGTATGTGGGAACACATGTAACAGTCAGACACAACTAGATGGCGTCAGAGTTTAATTTTAACTCCCCTCTTCTAAAGGGAAACATAGAAGGAAATGTTGACTGTCTGACTTTGAACAGCCAGATAAGTTAAGACGGTTTCATCCTCTCAGCCCAGTCTGTCCGCAGACTTTTTTTTATAAATACAGAAATTATATGACATATATTATATAAAATTACCTTTATGCTGTGATATATTTTCAATTCAATCATTATTGACGGCTGCTTCCTGCTTTACAAAGTCATACAGAGGCTGAGAGAGAGCAACTGATGCCTCTTTATTCCGTTTGTGCTATAAAATGACCAAAACCACTTAAGATAAATTAACTGCAAACCCCACTTCAGAGTACGTGCATGACCTTTTTTACTAAATATACTTTTATTTGCAGTTAACACCCCGTTAAATAATGACAGCAGCTCCTTTGAGATTCTGATTCAGTGTTTCCGTGACAAGATTTTGTCCCTCGAGCTGAAGATGTAATGTTGATCTAATTCACTGGTGTCAACTGCTGTGACTCTGTGTTTTGGCAAGTCGAGGCTGTGGGAGACAGATGGTGATTTACATGAAGTTATGTCCAGGAATTAACTGTTTCAACACACTGTTCAACCCTGTTGTGCTGATTCACACCCACACAGTCACTGGGGTCCAGAGAGAGAGACATTGAGGCTCTCCTTCATTTGCCTGCCATAAAAATCATCATCCTTTTCTCTATCATCTCCTTCCTAGAGGATGGAGAGCTCATCAGTGTGTGTGTGTGTGTGTTAATGTGTTAGTGTGTGTGTGTTAATGTGTTAGTGTGCGTGTATGTGTGTGTGTGTGTGTGTGTGTGTGTGTAGGACAAGGGGAAAACCAAATATTTCAGGGGGCGTTGTGGTTGAGGACTGAACGTCCCACTGAGACAGGCCATATGCCGGACATTGTTTTGGACCAGTCTGTAAGTGTCTGCTCCAATCTGCAGTACTGTCCAAACTCACCAGAACATCCTGTCAGTGTGTCCTCCTCTTCCTCCTGTTCCTCCTCTCTGTCCATCCTTCAGTCTGTCTCACACACAGGAGGAAGCCATCACCATCCAGACAAAGCTCAACTCTTTACTGTTCTTTTTTTAATACAAATTTTCTGAGACGTGAAACACACAGGGTTTCTTATGTTTGTATTGTTAAAGTTTCAAACCTTTAATGCCACTCAGGGCTGCTAGCTCAGTGTTTCTTGGCTCAAACTTGGACTCTGGTGGAGGACCACCTCTGCAGAGCACTGTATTGTTCTCTAAATCTGTTCTTGGATTGGTTCAAGCTTCCTGACTGGTGGACACATAAGTGCATCTTCATAACATGCACCCCATTTAATAGGGGTGGGTGCTACGTCAAAATTTGGTTTCTATCTAATATCGAGTAACACAGGGCCAGAATCACTAGCCTCTTTTACACTGCCAGATTTTCAGTGAATGTTGGGCCGTTTGGCCGACAAGCTGCAAGTGTTTAGACACACAGAGCCGGATTGGCGAGTTGATCCAAGGTGCCCAATTTTCCGCCTCGTAGGGTAGACATATTGGCAGAACCCTTTCAGTTTAAACAGACCGAGGCAGCCTTCCGCCACGCGAAGGGCTGATGA
Source organism: Epinephelus fuscoguttatus (assembly GCF_011397635.1). Classification (NCBI taxonomy): domain Eukaryota; kingdom Metazoa; phylum Chordata; class Actinopteri; order Perciformes; family Serranidae; genus Epinephelus; species Epinephelus fuscoguttatus. Next base: position 41,007,754 of record NC_064768.1, on the reverse strand, counting down.
TGACTTGTAGGAGGGGCTGCACGTGCGAGCCACTGGCGGTGGATAAACAGGAAACAGCTGATAGCAGGAATTAGCGAGCAGCTAGTAGCAAGAGGGAAACACAAACCTGACAGACACTGTAAAGATGAGCAACTGGGGAGACAAGGAATTGCGCGCCCTCCTTGTCCTCGCAAACGAAGAGGCCATTAACCGTCAGATGACGGGGACGGTGAAGAACGGGCCGACTTATGAGAGAATCACCGAAGGACTGACCAGCCGCGGCTTCCCTCCCACGTCACTGTTTACGTCACACGCTGAGCTACACGTTTTGTTACTTGCTCACGCCCCCCATTGCCCCGAAAAAGGCACATTCTGTATAAACAAAAGTAGGTAGGCGGCATTTTGCTGCACTCCCCGATTTTGTTTTTATACTGCCAATGCTGAAAAAAGACTGATTGGGCTTTCCTGCAAATTTGCACAGTTCCTATCTAAAAAAGGCTAGAGATATCGATACTGATACTTTTTATTATTAACAGTGGCTTTATTAATGTGGGGGAAATCAGTATGTCTTAAGTAACAGCAAATGATGACCAACTACAGTTTGAAAATGTGACATTAACCAATGCTTAAGATCAGATTTGACCTTCAGATTTGGATATTCCTCGTCTGAGCCTCTGAACAGACTCTGTCACTAAACTCTGTCTGTGTGTCAGAGGGCTGGATGCTGAGGCTTTTCCGTCTGTCCTTGTTTCCATTGTTCTCTTCCTCATTCATTCATGTGTCGGATAAAACTAGTCAGATTCAGACATACTATCTGAACTGAATGTCCACAGATAGCTTCGGTAACCTGGGTGCACACACGGTTCTGTTCATAGTACAATTAAGGGTCCATGTCGGCCCACAGCAGTAAACAGGGCTGAGAGGTGAGCTTACCGTTCTCCTACTGCCGACATCAGGTGAAAGTGAAACTAAGAAGAGGCTGCTGGGTGTGGAGTAAGTTGATTGAGTGGAGTGAAGAAGCAAAGAGAACATGCACTACATGTGTTCATGATAATGAAACTTTGTTTTGTACAGACATCTGTCCAAGAATAGTTTAGAGGAAGTAACTCTTGTGTTTCACCTGAATGTGTCCCTTATGGGTGGTTCCCTTCTGGTTGTGCTCATGGATTTATTCAGTTTAGTCGGCCGTCAGTGACTCATATTTTCTCCTCTTGTGATTTCGAAATAAAGTAAGGCTGAGACATTGCTGTGAAATGGTAGCAATAAAGAAATGGCACATATCTAACTAGGGCTGACCGTTGAAGGTCGGAGATTGGGATCATCAGTCAGATTCCCCTCGGTCGACTGAGGTTACTTCAAGTCGAGCAGTGGTTTTTACTTCGGGGGACGTTTAGGTCCCCAGATTTTGCTGCAGAGTGAGCGCTCATGACTTTGACGATACTCCTTGGTACAGACAGCAGCACAGAGGAGGAGAAACTTTCCACCTTAAGTCTCTGAGATAACATTATCGTCTCTCTTTTGCTTGGACGTGGTGAATTTACAGCTCACAGATACTTAATACGACACAGTCTCTGGCTTTTGTTTGGTATTTTTGATCCATCGTTAGCGCCATTAGCTTGTTTGCTATATTACATGAATACTGCTGTCACACTGAATAGCATGGATGCCATTTTCACTTAGTCATAATCTTATTTTGGCACCAGTTTCACCCATTAACACCAGTCTTCTACTGCCGAGATAACAGATAAAATCCTTGCTCAGTTGCACCTGAGACACCTTATTGTGGTACGAGAGAACATCACTCCTTCAATTTCCCGGGCACATTATCTCAGTGGGTCTATCAATAACAAACCCACTTCTGTTCCTTCTCTTTGTTGTTCCCTGTCGTCTGTCACGTCGTGCATCACACAGCATCGTCTCACTGTGGCTAAGTGTGTTTTAATGACAGTGACCTTATCGGTGTTTATTTTACAGAGAGTGTCTCTGCTACATAATTGTCAGCTGCCATCTTCTTACTGTCGCCAGCCACCCAGTGTTTGTACCAGTTGGCTTTTCATGGTCTTAAGGGATCACTTTATATAATGAATGTGTGTTTTCCACGGTTCTGGATTAAGACTGTCGTCTATTATAGATGACAGACACGCTCGCCCTTAAAAAGACACAGAGCAGCTCCGGTTTGTTCCCACAGCACTTTGATTAGCTTTTTTTAATCTCACCCAGAACTCTTTACAAACTTTCTCACAACATCAAAATCTTTGTTGGGAGGTTTCACAGCGTCGAGACGGGGCCCAGGTATCTTTGTGTTGCATCAACCTTTCCTGACAATCGCTTATTGTTCGTTGACTCACCTTTATAACTGTAGCACAGTCACAAGCAGTTCCCATGAAGGGACGCTGTAGATGGAAACAGCTGATGTGGAGAGAGGAGATGACAGAAATGAGATCACACGCTCAGTCAGTGTGGATCATACCGTGGGTTCAGTCTGCGGTTTCAGTCTGTGGTGACAACCTTCCTCTACAGACTGAACAGAGTCAGCAGTGAAATCATTAGGAGATATTCATATCTTTAACTGTGGACACTCGATTTCCTCCAGTGTTTAGGTGTTGATATGTTGAACGGGCTGTTTGTCTGTGCATGTGCAGAAATAATTCCTCCGACTTCCAGAAGTTTCTAGGAAGTGGTTTACATCAGTATGGGTGGGAGGATTCAGTGTCTGCAGAGTCAGTGTTGCAAGAGCCAGATGAGTTCACTTGTTTCAGGAAATGCTTTTAAAAATCTAAGCCAGCTAGCTGCACTGCTCTCGTCCACACTGATATATCTGATATATCTCATCAACTGCTGGATGGAGTAAGATGAAATTTTGTGCTAACATTCATGGTTCCTGGAGGATGAAGCCCTCTGAGTTTTGGTTAATCTCCTGACTCCTTCTGACTCTTCCACCACCCTGGCACTCACAGTTTTTGTTTTATTGATGGGTGCAGCTTTGACGTAGACATAATGACAGGTAACGGGTCGGTTCTGGTGCCAGGGGCGCCGCCAGGGATTTTGGGCCCCATGAAAAGAATTTTTACTGGGCTCAAGGCACAGCTGGCCGGGAGGCCGACAAAAATTTTTGATGCTATTTTACATAAAACCATGCATTTTGATGCTATTTTTGACTATCATTCCCACATTTGTGAAAAAAGAACAATCTCTTCCTCCACTTCCACATTCCTCCCTGACAAACTTGAAGAGGATCCTGGACCTGGCTCTGTAGAGTGTACGTTATAGGGCTGACCCAAAAAATTTGAAACTTTGAAGCTTCGTTCGATGGCACGGGATTCGATTATGGGGGGAAAAAATCGAATATTAAGCCTTTTTTTTTTCTCCCGTTTTTTTTTGGGGGGGGGGGGGGCATTCATGTTTCCAAAACAAATAAAGTTATTGTTACCAGTACATTGTAAATAAAATATATTTGTGATTATAAGTTAGTTAATAACTTAGTGTCATATTATTTTTTGTCAGTATTATAATTTTATAAGGGCCCTCTCTGGGCCCCTCTTAATCATGGGCCCCTAGAATCCTTCTCCTTTGTCCCCCCTTTTCGGCACCCCGGTCTGGTGCTGAGCTCTTTTCAAAAATGGACCCGTGCAGGACTCTAACACCAGGTGAAAACAAAACCAGCTGTCGCAACGTCACTGCAGCTTCTGAACATTTAAAACTTATTACTGTACCAGTTATTAGCATGTTTAACACACCAAAATGAGATGTGGTGTTGCCTGTAGAGCCTGACAGAGTTGCTAGCTCGGCTGCAGACTCACAGTCTTGTTCCAGCATTACTATGCATGAATCTCACTTGTTTCCAGTAAGTACACCAACTTCTTATCCACCACACTGGTCAGTTTAAATTGCAGCATTCCTCTAGTCTTACTCATCCGTCTCCAGTAGAGGTTCACCCAGCTCTTACTGGTGCCACTTTTAGCACAACCATGTATCATAAGGGCTCTGAGAGGACACTCTGTTCACCTGAAGCTGTCTCAAAACCAAAACACTGAAAGCTTCAATGTCAAGTTAATATTGTTGCTGCTACAAGTTATAGCCTGGTGTGTGTGTGTGTGTGTGTGTGTGTGTGTGTGTGTGTGTGTGTGTGTGTGTGTGTGTGTGTGTGTGAAGGTATGTGTAGATGTGTATTTAAGAAGCTTATTCTCATGCTGCACAGATTGATGATGAATTAGAGGAAAAACTAACATCAATTCTCAGTATGTGTCATAGCATCTGAGGTGTCAGGCCACCACGAGCCTCCAGAACAGATCAGCACTCCTCGCCAAGTGGTGTTCTCTTGAAATGATGAACACCCAGATAATCAGATAATATCATTAAAGGCAACATCTCTTTTGCAATAGAGAGCTGAGCACAGCAGAGAGAAAGAAAAACAAACACAGCCAGACATAACAATTTACAGACATCACTAAACAGATTTGAAGATAAAAGTTCAGCACTACCCACACCTATGTGTTAGCCTGACATGCACCTCCCTAGAAATGTAACGACATGTCACAGCCTTAAGGCGGATTTATACTTGTGCGTCAGAGACTACGCTGTTGTGAGCATTTATACTTGTGCGGTGGTCTGTGTCACTCTGCAGTTACACCTCCAAAACACTAGGTGGCGACGAGGTTTCTGTGAAGTGCTGTAAAGTTTAGCTGATTCAAAACACATAAACACACATTAAACACACATTAAACACACATTAAACATGGCTTAATAGAGACAGTTTCAAACACAAATCAGCTTCACTATAACTCGCAGCATTCACAGACAAACACTTGTCTTTATCTGGACACATTTTGCCCACAAATACAACATGCTAACGTTATTAGCACAAGCCCATAGATATATATACGTAGATGCCGCATTCAACGGTGCTCCTCATTGGAGCGATACGTCAACGCGGCCGCCATCTTGCCCAGGTGGGGCCGCGCTTCCTAATGCATGTATGTTTGTTGAGGCAGGAGATTATTTATGATTAAAATCATCATTACTCGCTGAATTCTCAACCGATTTTCATGCAGTTTGGTTTGTTACAATCGTGAGACATGTAGTTATGATACAGGATACTTGGTAAAATAAAAAATGTAGCTTTTCATACCAAAGTATTTGATCTTATGTAGATAAAGTAACAGTAATAGTTCTACAACACATTTAAACTAAACTTTCCCCATATAATAAATATTCTTTTTTCTTACTAGATGTACAATGCCCACCATGATGTCATTTAATTATTAATTTTGACTATAAATGTTTATTCACATTTCACACAATGTGCAAAAAACAGTGTATCAGCAGGGTTGTGCCGAGCTGCAGTGTAGATTCTGATTAACAAATGTTGGTTTTGTACAAGTGAAAATAAATAGAGCTGCATGTTTACACAAAGTCCTCAGGTCTGAAGTGACAGCTGCAGATGACTGAGGAGTCACTGGGACAAAGTCCTTTCTCCTCACTGCTGCTACCCATGCCCGTCTCCTATCTGTGTTTTTTGGGAAACTACACACAAAATAAGTGTGTCAGAAAAACGCAGTTCCACATAATTTGCCGTTACAATTCAGGCCACAAGTTAACTACTAACGTTATACTGCGTTATGTCACGTTGGTGCCATGAAACAGATAGTTGACAATTTGGAATAACACATACACCGACATAGCTGTTTGACAGAGCATCATAATGTTATAAGTAATATTATATAAATATTAACCTTTTTTCTTTCAGTTGTGTGACACAGCGTTAGCTTAATTTGGCATTAGGACCAGATCAGGACAGTTACTTTACTTGATTAGCTTAAAAGAAGGGTCACTTTTTGAGATATATATCTCATTAAACATGTTCGTAACAATAAAATATTGTAAAACAACTTCTTACCTGTGGAATGTTATTCCCTTCTGCTTGGTTTTAACACTTCTTTCGTTCGTACACCCAAATGCAGAGCAAAAATGTGGCATTTTTGCCGAGTCTGACACGGGTCTGAACCGGTCAGAGCACCTAGGCAAGATGGCTGACGCATCCCACAAGCCAGGGTGCAGCATCTATGTATATATATCTATGGTACAAGCCTATGGCATTTTACATTGTATAAATTAGCCTAGCATCTAGCTGAGATTTCCTCTGCTCATATGAAGCCAGGGACAACAGCAACATTTAACAAAGGTAACGTTACAAAATTTGGCTCTATTACAGCTCACAAGGTTCACTGACAAAACAACTGTCTTATGCTGAACACGTTTTCCAAACAAATACAACATGCTAACATTATTAGCACAAGCCTATGGCATTTTACATTGTATAAATTAATTGAATCCACTGAGGGAAATGGTTTCAGCTTACAGAGACAGACAGGAGGTCTGTGTCACTGTGACATGGAGTTACATTTCTGGGGAGGTGCACGTCAGGCTACGGTGTCGAAATTGACGCAGAAGTATAAATTTTGCTTTAAACCAATGGACAACCTCTTTTATTTTACATTATTGTCTTTAATAAAGAGAACCAGTTTTATTTGGATACCCTACTCTATGTAAAGCGTCTTCAAGAACTCTGAAACGTGCTGTGAAGTCCGGTGTATAGGTGGTATTATTATGTTATCTGTCAGTTGGTGTTATGGTGATGGTGGTGGGGAGCACTGTCTTACATGTTGGTCCAAAATTTTCCATAGATGATTTACTGGGTAAAGGCTGTAGCATTTTATTCTCATCACTCTCACATTCACCAAACCGTTCAGTGAGCCCTGCTGCACGAAGCATCTGCATCTCATACGTTCCTCCACTCTGTTATTAAGGTTTTTCCTTTAATTTGTCCTGTCTGTAAATGTTACTCTGAGGTACTACAGTAAATATTAAGATTGCTTCCTCCAATAAAACACTTTTTATGACTTCTCAGAAGTTAACAAACATATTCTTACACTCGCTCAAAAGCCTTAAAGTCTGACTGCACAACTGTGTTTCTAATCCCTGTTGTTTTCAGCTCAGAATCAGCACTCTGCTTTCAGCTGGCTTAATTAGATGTTGTGAGAGAGCCAATCCTGTTATTTTAATAAAGGTTCGACAGAGGTCACCTCAGGTTTCCTGGCTGTGACGTCAGTGCCTCATTTAAACGACCCCCCGGAGAGAGTGAAAACAGGCAGACAGAGAGAGACAAAGGAAGAAAGAAAGAACGAGATGGTTGGATGGATGGATGGAAACTTGTGGCCTGTTTTTGTCCAGTCCCAAACAAGCCAGCAGCAACCACACCCTCTCTGGAATTCCTGCTGCAAAAATATTTCATGTCATGTTTTTAAAGGAGTAGTTCCCCCTCACGACCACATGTTCAGAGTTTTCTCTCTGTGAGAAGCTGCTGTGTTGCATAAAAGGGTGTAAATGGAAGTTAATGCAACTGTAGACTGTGTGTGCAAATGTTTCTTTAGCAGCAGAGAACACTGGTTTGGTGGACTCATGTTGTTTGTAGTGTTGAATAGTTCTATAAAAAGTACTAGATGAATCAATATTCAGTTTCATTTTCAGCTGCTTATCTGAGGTAGCTAGGCTGAGCAAAGCACCCCAGATGTCCCTCTCCCCAGCAACACTTTCCAGCTCCTCCTGGAGGACCCTGAGGTGTTCCCAGACCAGATCCCTCCATTGTGTTCTGGGTCTGCCCCGGGGCCTCCTACCAGTGGGACGTGCCCAGAACACCTCTGACAGGAGGCGCCCAGGAGGATCCTGATCAGATGTTGAACCACCTCAACTGATCCCTTTCGATGGTGTCTGTGACGATGCAGAACAACCTCCGCTCCACCCGGATTGGTCTTAGCCAGGTGCTGGAAACATCAGTAAGTCCAAACTGGTAGAAAAAGATTTCAGCACACCTACATCTGTGGAGCTTTCGGTCTATTTGATCTTCATCCGAGCGAACGTAAGGCAGCAATGGCCCCGCCCCTACCTGCTGCCCAGCACACAATGCACCTGGCCCCCGACGCCAATTCCCGCAGGTGGTGGGTCCACAGGGCGGCGGCTCAACGTCATTCATTCGGGCTGAGCCTGACAGGGCCCCATGGACCAAGGCTCGGCCACCAGATGCGGTTGGTTTGTGGTGAGAAGGTGTTGCGACCTGGATGTGAAGCAACTGCAGTCACATGACACATTGTTTGGGTTAAACATGAGCATGTTACAGTCCTGGAGGATTATTAATGTGCACCTCCTCCTGTACTGCCTTAATATGCACATTCAGCACATCCAATGCATCAAAACATTGTTTTCTAGTTGGAGCCGCGTTTGCCTCGTTTTCAAACTGTATGCTTTGACTAAAATGAACAATGACAGCAATATAGTCCACGATGAGCAGCGCTAAAATCAACCTGCGTAGTTGTCCCTCCATTGTGACATTAGAAAGTGTCACATTTATCTTGCAAGTGTACTCTTCTTCAACGTTTGCTTTACTTCCTGGATTTTTCCCACATGGAAATTCTGACCAATCAAGAGCAGCTTTCTCACACAAGGCATTTGATCTGGTCCTCTTGTAAATGCTGCCGTGAGAACACCAACCAACTCTAGGCAATTATACAACTTTGGAACAACATGAGTCCCTGATTCAGACCAGAGGAGAGTTTAGTCAGTTACAGTTTGATTTAGTCATTGAAGAAAAACATAACAACTGAAGGTCACAAAGAAAAATAGCTCAAAATAAAACAACATCAGACTGAAGGCGACACAAAAACAAAGTTGTTCTTAACCTAAAGTAACTCAATATTTCTGCATGGTTTGTATTTGAGTAAATAGTGTGTATCAGTCTGTGTGTATCTTCATGTGCGTATGCCAGATGGCTCCGTACACAGTCAGTGTGTTTTGGCTCTCAACAGTTGTGGATTCTGAGAAATACTTTACCGTCCACTGTGCAGACAGTTTCACTGTGACCATCGGGCACATTTAGCTCTGTATGTTTGTTCTGACTCCTTTTTATTATTTCATCTTTTAGTACAAACACAAGATGGCGGAGCTGCTCATGGACCATTAACAACATTTATTACCCCCTTTACCTCCTTTGTGTCTGTGTATGTGTGTCCAGGAGGGGTTGTGTCAACTTAAAGCAAGAACCACCAGCAGACCAGCTTCAACATGTCACAACAGAGGCAAACAACGATTGGCTCATAAAATTTGATGGACGGCTGGAGGGTCACAGAGCTGATCTGTGTCGGGGTCACACACACACACACACACACACACGCACACGGAGATCCCACCCAGCTCCTCCTCTGTAGATGGTATCAGACAGATCCAGGGTCAGCGTTACGTTTCAGTTTCTCCATTAGCTTTAAAGTTAAAAGATCCACAGTTGATAAAAAATGTGTTTTGATGCAGTTTCAACGAAGCTGCTGTTCAAGAAGGAACCATTATTGACAGCAGTGATCACAGTTAACAGCACGACAATGTGTGCTGCATCAAGGCCGCGCAGTGTATCCTTAGAGAACAGTTCATACAGTATCCTACGAATTTGTGTCTCATGAATGACGTACAGTTACATAATAAACGTAAAGTTACTGTGGTTAGGTTTACAAAAAGAAAGAGTTTCCATCTTGAAACTGTGCTGATTGTATAGATCTTCTGTGTGTGAAGCGTCATGTTTTCACTGACACGATGGAGACTGTCGGAGACACTGGACTGGTGTGAGTGCTGTAACATAAAGACTCACAGGTCGCAGTGTTTCAGGGATGTTGCTTTGCTTTAGGGTCGAACTAAAGACCAGTCAGGAGATGACCCCTCTTCAGCCTTATTGTCTCCGTCGTCTGGCTGTCAGACACAATTGCTCCCCAGAGGCTCCATAAACAGACGACAATCGAGTCTTACAGCTTCATCTTCACTGGGTTCAACCCACACTTTCTGTTTCCTGTCCTCCTCATCTCAAACTTACAAAAGAGGATTAGGGACATGTTAAAGAAAAAGGAAATCTTATATTTCGAGACTAAAGTTGTAAATCTACGAGAACAAAGTTGAAATATTACAAGATTAATCTCGTCATTTTCAGGGGAAAAAAGTCATAGATTAAGACCGGAAAGACGAGTTTTACGAGTTTATCTCATAAATTTAGGACTTTATTCTTGTAATAATATGACTTAATTCTTGTAGATTTACAACTTTATTCTCGTAAACTTAAAACTTTATTCTCATAAATTTACAACTTCATTTCTGTAATATTATGATTTTATTCTCGTAAAATTATAACTTTATTTGTGTAGATTTACAACTTAATTCTCATAGATATATAACTTTATTTTTATAATATTTATGGCTTTATTCTTGTAATATTATGATTTTATTGTAGTAGATTTACGACTGTATTCTGGTGGATTTATGACTTTATTCCAGTAAATTTACGATTTTATTCTCGTAAAATTATGATTGTGTTCTCGTAGATTTACAACGTTATTCTCGTAATCTAAGATGTTTTTTGTTTTTCTTTAATGTGGCCCTAATCCTCTCTCGTACAAACTGACTAGAGATGACTCGACAGTATTTCCTCTACTTTCTAACGAAGGCAGAGAAACACCCCCCTGCTGCTCCTACAACTTTATAACCTGGTGTTTTTGTGTCTCCATTGATGCAGGTCAGAGGAATGTGGTCGGACACTGAGTGGCTGTTTCACTGAGGGCAGCAACATGTCTGGACAGGGAGAAGTGGAGTCAGTGGGGTCAGAGGATTGTTGTTACCTCCTCCCTTTTCTCTTTCTCTGCACTTTGTTAAACTCTTGAACTACTTTGGTTTATCTTTTTGTTCATTCCCTGTCTTTAAACCAGAGCTCTCTGCCAGCAGAGACTGTGACATCTATTCTCGTCAGAGGCTGCTGAGACAAAGCTGCCTCTGTTACACACAGGAATCCCCTCTGTGTGTTTCACAGCTGAGTATCAACCTGAAGCCTCTCCCTCTTCTCTCTCAAACTATTATTACATGCCTTGATTCTCTGTCTGTCCTCGTTTCTCTTCCTCTCACCTCTCTTTCCACCCCTCCCATCCTCGCTGTTATAAATAGTCGACTGTGGAATGTAACTTCGGAGAGTTTTGTTCTTTTTTAGAGCTTTCACTGACTCTTGGTTCTCACAGATTTATTTCTAGAGCAGAAACATGCGCACACTTGTTAAAGAAGTAACTGAACAAAACAACAGAGACGTGTGTTTGGGACCTGTTTCTGTGTTTTATTGATGAAGTTTCAGGATTGTGTGCTGTCGTTAGAGAAATGCACAGAGAGAAGCAGTCAGTGCAGAAAGAATGTGTCTGTGGCCGGACAAAGGCCGGTCGGGAATGATAATGCTGGTCCGAGAGGGCTTATCCCAACCGGCAGTATGGATTTCCTGACGGCAGCTCCCTTTCAGTCGCATCCAACACAGTCACAGTCACACACACAAACACACACACACACACACACAGGTCATTGACAGAAAGTTCATGTTGCTGTCATGATGATGTCTGTTTACTGAGTGATTTTCAGTCTCAAGTCCTCAGAAGTCCCTCAGTGAGGTGCCGACCTGCTCCTGTACACTGAGCTTCAGAGGTTTTATATATTCTCCTTTATGTTGGTGCAAATATTAAGATGTTACATTGAAAATCTCTTTAACAGGGTCAAGTGGACGTTAGATGGGAACAGCTTTTAGTGCTGACTTTACATCATTATGCGCAACGTCTTTGTCCCTTTGTACCATAAATTAATTACTGCTTACAGTGTGGTGATGTGAGGATACAAATTTGTCAGACCATCTATACTGAAGTTGTTATTCTTGTATTTCAGGTGGTATCAGACCTTGTGAACAGTGTCCCTAAATGTCATCATGTTCATTGATTTTTATCCACAGTAGCAGTGTGACTTAACGTCAGTCGGTTTGTCCAATACTTTGGTCCAAACTAAAATATCTCACGACATCAGATGGGTTGTCTTCACATTTTGTAGAGATGTTCATGGTCCCCAGAGGATGATGTCTACTGACTGTAATGATGCCTCGACTTCTAGTGTCACCATGAGGTTCATGTGGTCTTAAAAAGATAGTTAGGCACAGAGTCCTGCACCAGGTCAGGTAGCCCGCAAAAAGCTTTGTAAAAATATGTATATATTAGAGTTTAGATTGGGCCCAAAAAATCCAGCCTGACCCCACCCAAGCCCGTGCATGTTCTGTCCGAGCCCAGCCCATCCCTGCCCCGACATTTTTTTTAAGGATACGAATGTGGACATAGACAGCTGACTCTCGTCTTTCTTTCCATGGCAAGCCTTCATCATGTGCCTCTTAAGGTGCGGACACACCAAACCGACATCAAAGAACTAGCGGTGATGAAAGCCAACTGTAGCGTCGTCTACGTCGCCTCACGTCGCCCTGTGTCAGTTGCATTTGAACACACTACACGGACTACATCCGACGGCCAAGTAGCACGTACGTTCTGCGCCTGCGTGAGAGAGAGCGGAGTGAGAGAGTGGTACATCCTGTCAGCCGAGGGGTTTCCTATCTGTGCAGCCGAGCACCGCAGCACCTCCACGGACTATTACATCCAGACGGTCCCGGTGTTTCCTCCGCAGGCTCCACTTCACTCAGCTGCCCGATAAACCCGCTGCTTCTTCCCACTTTAACCTGAATAACAAACCAGGGCTCGGTGCTCCGGTTGGATCCAAACGGAGAGCCGGGGCTAGCTCAGAGACTAGCGGAGGCTAACTGGCTGTGCTTCCCTCCGATTCACTCGCTACAGGGGCGAGGAAATAAAACCTGAACAGCCAATCAGAGTGATCTCTCTCACCGACAAGCTCCGCCGCCGACTCAACATGCTCAATCGGCCGAAAAGCCGCCAACGCCGAAGTGCCGACGGTGTGGGACACACCGCAAAAACTAGGCCGACAGACGCTCGCCAACGACCGACCGTCGGCTTGATGTGTCAGGGCCTTTAAGTGTCGAGGTCCCTGTCTTCTTGCTGTCATATACCAGCACCATGCTGCACTTGGTACACTTGATGAAGCCGACACACACTTTGTCACCGTCAACAACTCACATGTGCGCGGCCAGTGGCGCCGTCAAGGGGGGTAGATTTGATTTAGTTGAACTATTAATATTGTAACAGAATCTGAATCTCACTCTGAGTTACTGTTGTTGTTCACAAACTAAAGAAATTAGATTATTTTATTTAGTTTTTACTGAATATTTGAAGCAAACTGTAAAACTAGATCACCCCTATTTCTGAGTCACATTTCAGCCAATGCATCACACCTCTCTGCACGGACTGTTTACCTCATGTTCAAATGTAATTGGTCAATACTTCTCTGACTACAAACGTAAACCAGCACACTTTTAATAACAGCAACTTTTCCTGTCGCCTACAGATCCAGCACACATATGCAGATATCTGTTAATAGAGATTAAGTTTGATGCACAGAGAAATGCAGGATCGCAAATATTTGCAGGCGTCTTATTGCCTGAAAACTTATTCCACAACTATTTTAATTGTTTGCATGAACATCTGTCCTCCAAACATAAGCACAACCATGTTCACGATAGATTCAGTTTCATGTTCTGTCTGGCAGCAGTATGTCCTGGAGAGAAACATGGGCGTGCATGTGAGCGCAGCCAGCGAATGAAGCTAACGGTTGATCTAGAGAAGCGTAGATGTTAGAGAAAGGAAACAGAGGAGGGGAGGACTGGTGATACATTCCCCAGTAGGCTCATAGTGTTCTGGTGGTTAATGGTTTTGAACCTCTCGCTCCAAATGTACAGACGCTCTGCAGCTCCCTCGCAGACATACAGAGGGCGGCTGTTTTCCATTGTATCGCCATGGAAACGTTAAAACATTTCAATCTGTTAGGCATGAGTGAACTAAACTATGAGTCATTTTGACCCCTCCCATCACAGCAGAGCACACACACTATGGATTCACCCAGCACACACACACACACACACACACACACAACAGAACCTACACAGAAACATCTTGAATCATCACTGACTGAAAACTGAGCAACAGGTCAGAAGTTTTTTGGGAAATGAAATTATTTTTTACTTATTTTTAACAGCATGAATCAGCCACACGATCTTAACTTCCTCTGTACAGTTCTCCATAATGTTTGCAGGAGCTACAGCGAGCGGACGCCGAGCAGCACTGAGAGTGTGTGATCTAGTTGAGGAATGAAGGCCATTAAACTTGCAGCATATGATACTGACAGTGATCTCCTTCATTCGTGTGCCAGAATTAGCCCGGCGATCCCAGTAGACAGGTAATTTAGCTGCCTCATCACAGAGACTAAATGAAGACAGTGAACCACAGCTCACTGATAACGGATGAAACACACCTGCAGCTCGTTTATCTCACGTTCTAGAAACACTTGTAGTTGTTTCATGATGGACTCCATGACAACTGAGTCTGGATGCAAATGAAAGTCTTGATGGAAACTATTTCTAGCCCATCAATAATTAATAGTAGACAGTGGCATGAGCTGAGATGACAGAAAAGCAAACATCTGGAGCAGCTGGGAAACTGATGTGAGCGTAAGAAGTCTTAACCAGCTGCTGCCAGGTGTTGTTGAACCAGATGCTCTGTCAGGTATTTATGGCTTTTTATGGTAGCCATGAAACTAAAGAAAGGACAAAGCAGTTTTATGACATTAGTGGATAAATATATATTTACACAGATATATATCAGTGTTGTCAGTTTTGAAATTTTGTCAATGAAAACGTGGGAGCCCTGTTTAATTAAGTTTTAGTTTGCTTCTCTAATTAAGTGTCTGTAGTTAAGTTTCCTCCGTCATGTTGGTTGTTTGTTTCAGTTTCAGGGGACAGGAGATGTCAGGTGGGGTCAGTTGTCACATGCTCTGCTGATATATCCATACAAGTGAACATAAGACAGGTATGCTATATCTTGACGTGTCCAGTCTCCTCTTAAAATATTTATATAGCATATTTGAAACAGTTTCAATGCTCATATCCTGCAGTATCCATACACTGCTACCAGCTGGGCCTCCTCACTCTCTCCTCTTAATGTGTACTGTACTGCAGTCGTCGGGAGGAAACATGGTAGGACAACAACAAAAGTTAAGGCATTAGAAGTCCGAATATCGGGGGACGGGGTTTCAACAACCATGGACTTTCACCCAGGAGGCCGGTGTTTGTGTCCCGTCAGATTGTAAAGCCGAACCCTGTTCTTTTTTCGTAACCACATAGGTTTGTTGTTGAAGGAACAAAGTGTCAGCTCACGGCGTTGTAGCGACGTAGTGCTTTTATTTTGAAAGAGACTGTATGCAAACTGTACATTTCCTGTGAAAACAGAAGTGTATTTTGAAAACAGACAATGCATGTAACAGGCTGAAGTTGACACGGCGTCCCAGAACGTCAACAACCAACACACCCAGGGTACCTTGGACGCCATATGTGGACGTGGAAAGTCCATGACCAAACGTGGACATGTGACGAGGTCACAGTGAGGACGTGTCGACTAACCAAGAAATGAAAAGTGGTCGTTGTTGTCATGTTATAGCCTTGTTATATTTAAGTTTTATAAAGTTTTATATTGTATGCCCTAAATGCCAATTTTATCAATAATTTTCAAGGTATTTTAGCAAAGTTAGAAATTTCTTTTCATCAGGGTAGATTAAACCATACGTCGACTGACAGCTCTTGTTGTGACCTGCCAGATATGTTGTCGTCTGTAGTCCCAGTCTGTGACTCCTCCTCCTCCTCCTCCTCCTCCTCCTCCTCCTCTTCCTCACCCCATTGGGTTTCCTCCACATTCAAACCAGATGAGCCAGCCCCATGACACATACACACACATGCACTCCACCCACTTCTGACAAGTGTCAACCCCCCCCCCCCCCCACACACACACACACACACACACACACACACACACACAGTGACGTCAGCCTGTCTTGTCCCACCACAGTGCAATCTGAAACTCCTTGAATCCAGTGGCAGAGCTTGTATGTTCAGGTTGAGTAACTGGAGGTTTACAGGTAAACCCCGCCCATGACTCGCCTCACCTGTCTGTCTGACTGTGTGTGTCATGCTTAACAGGGGTGTCGGGTTTCCACCTGGCTGCACGCTGACAGGAAGAAGCCACTCCCTCTTAACTGCAGAAAACCTGCTGAACCTCCTCACCTCCGCCAGGCCACCTCCAACACTGGACTGCTCAGTAGTTCCTCAGTGACCTCTGTCATCAGATCGCCTTTTTAAATATCTTTTTTTTTTTTTTTTTGCTTCAACAGATCTCATGTTGTCTCTGTGAACGCTACACAAGAGTCACACCAGGGTCTCTGTTTTATATTGTGGTCTATAGAGTGATCTCTCCATGGATACACTGGTTCAAGGTGTGTATGTTTCCTTCTCAGCTGCAGTAATGCTTCCCGACCCAGGGGTCCCCCTCCTGAGGGAGACTGGGCTGACTGCACCTGATCCCCGGAAAGGAGGCTAGGAGGACAGACGAGAGGACAGCCAGCAGCAGAGCATGAAACAACCTGACCCGACCTGTGCAGCTGAAACGTCGGACTCTGCTGAAGCTAAAATGCTAAACGTCAGCTGTTTGGAACATGAAGAGACGCAGCCAGCGCTGGAGCAGAGCTGCAGACTCCTCACAGCACTGTGAGAGGTGGGAGGAGAGGCTGGCTCTCACGTAGAGGGAGGGACTCAGAGAGCATGGAGCTTCATTCACTCTGCTGAACACACACACACACACACACACACACACACACACACACATGCTCCGCAGAGCTGTTCTCAGGCTGAGAGAAACGAGGGGAGCGGAGGAGAGGACTGCACGCTCGCTCTGTAAGTTGTACACACTTATGTTCTGACTGTTTTACAGCACGTATTTTACAGCTTGCTAACGTGACAGCATGAACATGAAGTGCATGTGTTCATGTGTGTTCTATTGGTGTGTATTTACGAAGTTAAAAGTGTAACTGTGTGTTTTTCCACTTCTAGTTTAACTGAACTGAACTTCTTTCTCTTCTCTAACTCACCCATACACTCTTTTCTGCTGATGTGAACCACATGTCACACATGCATGCTCACACACACACACACACACACACACACACACGTAGACTGTGCAGAGGTCCAGCTCTGCTCCCTGGGGCTCCTCGTCTACATACACAAAAATGAGAGAATAGAAAAATAGGGAGTGGGGGCGGGAGAGTGGAGGGAAAACTTTAGTAGGACAATGTGGGAATGTTCTCGATCCACTGTGAACAGTTCGGCTGCTTCTGGTTTATCTTCTGCTTTTATTTCGTAATAGTCTGTCCCATGTCTCTGTGTCCTCAGTCTGGGTTTTATTTCTACCCTGTTTTTCACTCTTTCCGTCTCACCCTCTCCGTCTCATCCTGCTGATCTCACTGTTGTCCCAGGTGGTGACGGACAGGACAAACAGAGACACTGTGAGTGAGGCCAAAGAGGGACGCAGGGGTTCATCTAACCCTGGAGAGCAGGGAGGATTCAGACTTGTTCCCGTACAGAGGACACACTGATCTGGGTGGAGGTATCTGGGTGGGCTTAGCTCCCAGGACCAACCTCCAAGATGTCCCGGAGGAGGTCTACAGGCGACCTGGTGCCCAGGGACATCACTGAGATCTTAGCCCGGGAGGCGAGGGCTCAGCGTGGGCAGAAGAAGCCGGGGAGCTCCCTGGGACAGGCCTTCAGCTGGTTGAAGGGGAGCCGGAGGAAGAAGAACCTCGGCAATGGGATGAACCGAACTGGTACTGGTGTTACAGATGCCAAACTGGGACTTCAGAACCATGACCCTGCAAAAGGTGAGTGGACCAAGACGTTCTGTGATTAAATGTGTTCAGTGACGTCCTGGCAAACACAGAGCCTGTTGACATCTGGTGTTACACAGTGACCTGAACAGATGTGACTATCAGTCGTATCCAGCTTGTCTTCAGATTTTGTTACTACCTGCAGTTATTACGTCCACACTCTCGCTAGCCGCTCACTAAGTGCTCACTAGCGTGTTAGCAATTGTGTCAGTACAGATGGAGACATTAATGTCAGCAGAATTTCTGGTCAGTTTCCTTCCACATTTTCTCCAACTGTTGTAAAATAAGTAAGTTATAAAGCGTTAGCCCACTGTCGCCGAAATAACGTCCGACATTGATGATGTAGTCCTTGTTGGGGACACATCAGAACTTGTTAGCATTTACACTCCAAAAGACGTGGCCAAATGCATCCCTGATCAGAGTCCTGCACAGGTTCGTTTTTTAAAACCTGCACCCACCCAAACATTCTATCAACATTTTTTTTTTTTGACATTTTATTAACCTTTTGTTGTTGTTGTTGTTTTTGGTCAGAAATTTTATAAACATTTTTTTGGAAATTTTCATATTTATCAACATTTTTTGGGGGGTAATTTTGTAGAATGTTTTTTGAACATTTAAAAAAAAAATTCTGACATTTTAATACTAATTTTGGGACATTTTTAAATGTATTTCGGACATTTTGGTGCCATTTTTTTCACCACCATCAAACCTCCAAAGGATCCTCCTTGGGTGTCTTGAACTCCATGTAGGCTGCCACCTCATCCTCGGGCTGCAAAGTTTCATGGCTGGAGTCCTCCACGTCGGTGACCAATGTGACCACGGGGTCAAAGGTTACACTGGTGTCACTGACTTTCAAAATAAAAGCAACTGCAGCTTGATAATAGTGAAACAGATTTTTGTTCCCACCTGCTGCTCGCCCGTGTGGAGTTCCTTTTTACCTGTGAATTTAGATACATACATATTTTTAACTAATTAATCAGCGGCTAACCGACAGGTGTCTGACCTGGTGCAGGATTTTGATCTGACTCATAGGCTGCAGCAGCGCTTTCCTTTAAATATGCATAACTTTAAGCCTTGATAAAACGTAAATCTGTGAGTTATAAAAAAAATTCAGCTGCTGTACAGTCGTCATGAATGTTGAAATTAGCTGTAGAGACCAAACCTTTTTTTTTGTACCAGGCTGTAAACATGTTTATTTCTACAATGTAACATGGAGGTCTACGTGGACTGACTCACTTTTGGAGCCAGCCTCTAGTGGACATTAGAGGAATTGCAGTTTTTGGCACTTTGCACATTTGCTTCATTGTTTAGCTTCAGCGGTTGCTGCTCGAAAGAAACTTTAAAAAGCAATTTCATGTAACTGCCAGCAGTTTACAAAGCACAGAATATATTTAGTTTATTAATAAAATAGTTGAGGTTTTTGTTTCTCTGTCAGCTCAGCTGCTCTCACATGGATAGAGACGGATCATCTGCAGAAAATCGGTCTGATATGAGTGAGAATCTTCTGCCTCTAATAAGAGATGCATAGACGTCTCTGTCAGGATGGATCTTACTGGTCAAGGTTGAGTTCAGGTGAGGATCGGTGTTTGGAGCCAGTTTGTCTTGTTTTGTCTGTCCTGATCCCAGACTGTGCGGTCACGATGTTTTGGGGAAACGTGTTGACGTTTGGATTAAGATGGAGAGGTATTTGTTATCGTCAGGACATCAGTCTGAACATTTATAACTTAGCCAAAGTGACACACACACACACACACACACACACACACAGACTGACACAGTCTAATCCCCCTCTCTGTTTACTGATGCGTTTGCTTGGTCGGCAGCACAGAGATTACCCACAGTCCTCATTTCCTGTTTTTGTTCCACCTCCAAAGCCATCCCTTTCTCTTCTGTCATTGTGAGTATGTGTGTGTGTGTGTGTGTGTGTTACTGTAGTAACTGTCCAACAACTCGTAGAAATCCTGATTCACGGTCTTCCTGACCTTGTTTGGTCTTTTGTGGTTTCTGAGCTCGTTGTGCCTAAAAAGATCTTCCATGATCCCTCATTACGCCTCACACTGTGGCTGTGTAAGGTCTATGGAGAACCATGGAGCTGGATGGGTAACAGACAGTGACTCCATCCGAAACCAAAGATTAACTAGTTGTAGGGCTAATGATTCCTCAGCAGAGGATGTGGTCAAAGGCTGATGGTAAGAATGTGTGGGAACCGTATTTCTGGCTCGCTGTCTCAGTGATTCTTTGAAGACTTAAGGGGACCAGTGTCGAACATGTCCAAGAAACAGATCGCACATAATCATGAACACGCACTCAGCCACGAGTTTTCAATAAAGATAGTGTGACTGAGGTTTTTACTTGTTTACTGTGTTCCCTCATTGTTTTACAGCATTTAGGCAGTGTTGACTGCAGAATAATCATTTTAATTATTTAATAACTCTGCTTTACTGTTTCAGTCTCTGATTGCTCTTGAGTAGGAGGGTCCTGATGTAACTGCAGACATGTTTGGTTTAAAGTTTTATTTTGGAATCAGCAAAAGCAGGAAGCTGAAGGTGTTTTATGTGAGTAGTTGACAGGCAGTCTGAAGCCATTTAACAGACAGATCTGTTCCTTTCTTTAGTGGCATGAACAGCTGGTGCTTCAGTCTCACCTGTGTGTGGGAACTAATTGTCAGGTTT
Source organism: Epinephelus fuscoguttatus (assembly GCF_011397635.1). Lineage (NCBI taxonomy): Eukaryota > Metazoa > Chordata > Actinopteri > Perciformes > Serranidae > Epinephelus > Epinephelus fuscoguttatus. The sequence goes on along the minus strand of NC_064768.1, from coordinate 40,987,343 downwards.
GGATTGTCTTGTTCTGTTTGGTGCTTTGTCTCCTGCACAGAGACTGTTTTCCCACCAGTAAGTAATTGGTGCCACTCTATAGCCCCGTTTTCACTAAGCAGTCCCGTACGGTACGGTTCAGTACGGTTCACTTTGTTTCTGTCTCCACAGTGAAAAGTGGTGGATGGTACCAACAGAACCGTTCCTCACTGTCCCCATGTTTGGTCCCCCCTCTGTTGGGGTACCTAGCACACAGATCTGGTACTAAAAGGCATGATGCGGGACGACAAACGCTAAAACTGTCCAATCTACGAGTTTACCTGTCAGTGGGTAGAGCTTCTTGATTACTTGGTTCGTTTGCAAAAGTCATTGTGAACAGGAACCAAACCAAAATTCAACAATGCATCATTTTTTCCCTCTGGTGCGACTAAATGAACCAAACTACAGGTGTTACAGTTACCTCAGGCTGCTGTCAGCCCTAGAGTGGTCTCCTCTGGTCTGAATCAGGGACTCATGTTGTTCCAAAGTTGTATAATTGCCTAGAGTTGGTTGGTGTTCTCACGGCAGCATTTACAAGAGGACCAGATCAAATGCCTTGTGTGAGAAAGCTGCTCTTGATTGGTCAGAATTTCCATGTGGGAAAAATCCAGGAAGTAAAGCAAACGTTGAAGAAGAGTACACTTGCAAGATAAATGTGACACTTTCTAATGTCACAATGGAGGGACAACTACGCAGGTTGATTTTAGCGCTGCTCATCGTGGACTATATTGCTGTCATTGTTCATTTTAGTCAAAGCATACAGTTTGAAAACGAGGCAAACGCGGCTCCAACTAGAAAACAATGTTTTGATGCATTGGATGTGCTGAATGTGCATATTAAGGCAGTACAGGAGGAGGTGCACATTAATAATCCTCCAGGACTGTAACATGCTCATGTTTAACCCAAACAATGTGTCATGTGACTGCAGTTGCTTCACATCCAGGTCACAACACCTTCTCACCACAAACCAACCGCACCAGAGTTCCTTTGGAACCGGACTGAGACCACCTCTTCAAGAAGGTCTCAGTCCGGTTGTTTTGCTGTGTTCACACCTGCACAAACGAACCGCACTGAGGGGGCAAACACACCTGAGTGTGACTGAACCGAACCAAACAGGGCAGGTGTGACAGCACTAGGGTCGGGTAACGAAACTTGGTACTTTTTGTACTTGGTACCGATTCACGTCGGTACTACTGAGTACCGATTCACTTAAAATGAATCGGTGCCAAATTTCAGTACCTGAGGTGGAGGCGGAGTGAGAGCGCATGACTCGCACCTCAGACTCAGCAACAATGGCGACAAAAACAATGTGCAGACAAAAGTTAACGTGCAGCACTGTTCCTCAATGTTCTCAATAAAATGTTGAAACTGAGAAGAATGACGCATAGCGCGTCACACCCATTCTTCTCTGTGGATTTTCTCCGCGACTGTGCGTCGTAGCAAGAAGCGACGCATATCATGTGAAAGCGCAGGAGCAGAGCTTTCCAGTGATACCACACACATCATTGTGCTGTCATCCCATCATGCTATAAATACAGATCAAGTGTCTACAAAATAAAAACCTGACGAATTTCTTTACAATCCATTATACAGATCTTGTTATCAGTCACTTCATATAGTGAGGAATATTGTATCTTACCACGTCTTAGGCTTGCGTGTGTTTCTCCCTGTCTATCCACATTTGTAGTCCGGCTTTCAAGATGCAAATATCTCCATATTGTCCAGTTGACACTCCATCAAACTTTGTATGGCAAGACCAGCGCAATTCACCTTTGCGCACCCAGACAACTGCAGCCTAATTATGCATGACAGGGCCGTAGTCACCATATACACTGAGGGGAACACGTGCCCCCCCCCCACCAATGCCCAAAATGCCCCCCAATATATAACTGAAACTGAAAAACAACAACAAACTTTGTTTACTGCAAACAAAGTGGTAAATATTATCTTGGAGGACATCATTGCACTTGGTTGACTATTTTCTATGATCTTAGATGTAAATATTGCATGTTTCTTTCAGATAAAACACATTTTTGACTTGTGAATGAGTCAATGGAATTTCTTGCAATAATGAAAAATACTGGCAATCATGTCTGCCTGGCACAAACCACATGTTTTGGACAGCTGTGAAGTGACAGAATGTCCCACCATCATGGTTCTTATATTGCCAGATTCCAGAGAGTCTCCCCTCTTCATATATGGCAGAATGTGTCTTCTTCCAACTTGCTATGGTGAGATACATGTAAAAATGTAAGAATTTAGTCACACGGATTTGTTTTTTTCATTGATATAAAAATTAATATAAAATACAGGCACATAGAAGGACATGGAATGATGGCAAATCTGGATAGCCCAGATTGTCCTGAAAAAAACAAGATATAGCATGTGTATGTAGCCTTTATAATGACTGTGATATGAGCTTAGAAGTAAAGACAGTAAAAATACCCCAAAAACACCTAGGGCCCATAGGGTTAAAAAGTACCAAAATAAGGTACTGTTTGGTACCGGTATCGAATTCCAGATACCGGTACCAGATCCAGATATCGGTTCAATTATGAACGGTACCCAACCCTAGAAAGCACCCTAAGCGAATAATGGAGGCAACAGCTTTTTAAATTGGTCTGATATTGAGAGAGAACGCTGCAGCTGCTGAAGCCAAACAGGTTGTAATCTCTACAGGCAATTGAGCAATTTATGTTGACTAAAGTGTTCCCCTCTATCTCTCTCAGTATGAGAGCAATTTCAAAAATTGTCCACTTAGACTCAAAAACATTGGAAAAAAGCATCCAGGTTAAAAAATAGTGAAGCTTCCCTTTCACTGCTTCTTAGTGCAACACTTTCTGTTTCCACCATTTCATCTGAGCATGTTTGTGTTTGATGTAGTGGCCTCAGTAATTCCCACATGGAGCAAAAGAAATCTATATTTCCTTCGCTCATATAACAGATGTTAATCACAGTGATGCAAACTGATTCATAAGTGTGTCATAGAGGAAGTGTTGCATGTATGAGGAAACTACATGTCAGACACAGAAGATTCATATTTGTCGTAGTGTCCAGACGTTTGACGTGATGTTCCAAACACAGTGACCCTACTCTCTCTCTCTCTCTCGTCTCTGTCGCAGTGACATGTAGCTGTCACCATAATGTGTCTTTGTTGGTGTGTTTCCATTGGCTGTGTCATCCCTGCATGACTGCTCCGATCAGCTCGTCTGTGATCTGCAGCTCTGCAGCCCAGCGCTGACTGCCGGCTATATTTTACAGAGATTCCTCTCCTATAAAAAAATAACACTCTTTGATGTGCTGAATTCCTGAGAGCCGTGCATCAGAGCCGCGTGTGTGTGTGTGTGTGTGTGTGTGTGTGTGTGTGTGGAGGTCTCTTAGCATGTATGTGTGGCAGCCTGGATGCCAGATTGGACCTGGAGTTATGCGATGGAGAGGAGAGATTACAAGGAATCACAAAGCCCCATTCAGCCTTGAGAGGACTCTTAGGGAACAGTCTCTCAATGCTTTTTTAATTAGAGCGACTTCTCAGCACACACACACACACACACACACACACACACACACACCTATGTCTCTTTGCCTTTTCATTACAGCATATTACTGTTTTTGATTTGCTTCTCTGATTGGCTGACACCCTCTGCTCAGCGCCGCTGAGGGTGTGTCCGTCTTCACTGCTCCTTATTGTGTAATCAGTGTGTGTTTAAAGTTGTGTGGACATCTACAGCGCTGTGTGACGGTGTGTATCAGAGGGTGTCTCTGTGTTTGTGTGTCAGCAGTATATTGCTGGGCTTAGGGCGGCGCCAACCCAGCGCCAGCGCTCATTACATCACCTCCACACACACACACACACACACACACACTGGCGTATAGAGCCCCCGCAACTACCTGCTTTGTCCAGCGCGGCCCGTCTTCGGCTGCTGGCTGTTTGAGCAGTGAGGTCATTCTGCACGATCTCTGGGATCCCGTCATTGTTTTCTACATGTGTGAAGCTGTGTGTTTGTGTGAGAATAGTTTTTATTGTGTCACAGATGCAGGCTTTGTAAATCTGTTTGTAATGGATCCCATTCTTTTCTTGATGTCCTCGATCTGTGTGTGTGTGTGTGTGTGTGTGTGTGTGTGTGTGTGGGGCTGCCACATCACAAAACAGTCAGGGTGTGTAGATTCACAAACTGTAATGCAGATTACAGAGCTCGCAGAGTAATTGAGGAGCCAACAGCTCATTACACAGAGAAGGTTGTACACAGCCTGAGCTCTATTACAGGCCACAACTCAGGGCCACTTTAATACAGGGTGACAGGATGAAGGCGGCGAGCAGAGGGTAAAGAAAGGCACGCCGCACACAGGGAGCAGTGTGAAAGTTTAATGCAACCTCACAGTGTTCCCTGCGAACATCATTCACCGCTCACACACACACACACACACACACTTTGATGAGCGAGGTAATTTTACCTGGGTAAGCAGATACCTCCGACCCTCATCCATCACCGCGGACCTAAAGCCGTGCCGGTGAGGTAAACGTCACCCAGGCAACGGCACTGTGCGGCAGCAGGAGGCTCGGTGTCGGAGTGAAACTGCGTTTAATGTGAGGATGTACAGTAGAGCAGCCTGCGGAGACGTGCTGCAGCAGAGTGGGAGAATGAAAAGACGATCATAGAGAGAATGAGAAAGCATGATAAGAATTGAGGTCACACGCACACTGTTCATGTGTCTGCGTTAATCAGATTTAATTTCAGCCTCATGATGTTACGGCCCATCCACACAGGCGCAGCAGAGAACACAATTTTTAATACAATTCCAAAAAAAATGGGGCCACTGTAAATACAAACAGGAAGTAATGTGCAAATTTGTTTCGACCTATATTCAATTAAATACAGACCAAAGACAAAAGATTCAGTGTTCACACTGATAAACTGTTTTGTCAAAGATTATATTCTGGGCACTTCGCTCTTTTTATTAGATCGGAAAGTGTAGCGTGAAATGTGCAGAGAAAGAGGAGGGATGACATGCAGCAAAGGGCTGGAGTTGGAATCAAACCTGCGGCCACTGCGGAAAGGACACAGCCTTTGTGTATGTGGCACCTGCTCTATTATTATTTTATTTTATTCTATTTTATGTTCTAAAACTGTTGGGACAGGAGCAACAAAAGACTGAGAAAGTTGTGGTGTGTTCAAAAAACACCTGTTTGGAACATTCCTCAGGTGAACAGGATAATTGGTGACAGCTGATCATGACCGGGTATAAAAAAGGGACATCCTCGAAAGGCTTTACAGGCGAGGACGGCCTGAGGGTCACCACTGTGTGAAAAACTGCTTCTGCAAACAGTCCAACAGTTTAAGAAAGTCTCTCAAAGCACCACAGCAAGAAATTTACAGTCGGAGAATCTGGAGAAATCTCTGCCTGTAAGGAACGAGGCTGAAAACAAGTATTAAATGTCTGTGACCTTTGACCCCTCAGACTGCACTGCATTAAAACCAACATGAGTGTATAAAGGATTTTACTACACTTTGGAAAACCGCTGTCAGTAAACGCATCGCTGCATCAACCAATGACAGTTCAGACTCTACCATGCTCCGCCCTGAGCTCATCTGAGACGGACTGACACAAAGTGGTCTGACGAGTCCATCATGGACGTCGTGTCCTCCGGGACCATCCAGACTGTTACCATCTGTGATGGGATGGAGGTGCATCATGGGTGAAGGCTCCATCCATCATCATCCTCACTGTGACCTCGTCACATGTCCACGTTTGGTCATGGACTTTCCACGTCCACATATGGCGTCCAAGGTACCCTGGGTGTGTTGGTTGTTGACGTTCTGGGACGCTGTGTCAACTTCAGCCTGTTACATGCATTGTCTGTTTTCAAAATACACTTCTGTTTTCACAGGAAATGTACAGTTTGATACAGTCTCTTTCAAAATAAAATCACTTCGTCGGTATAACACCATGAACTGACATTTTTTTTCTAACGCACATGGTTAGGTTTATGAGAAAAGAACAGGGTTTGACTTTTCAATCTTGTCTGAGGCAAACACTGCTCTCTCTAGCGAAAGATGGTGTTTGTTGGACCTGCCCACCCCACTCGGACTTTCGTCGCCTTAACTTTTGTCCTTGTCCCGCCACATTTCCCCCTGACGCCACTGGGGGACGTTAAAATATAACGGCAAGCAGCCGCGTATCATGTCGACGTTAACGGACGCCTTTTTTTTGTTGGTTTCTGACGCTGCAGGTCACTGTCCAAGCGCTGGATTTCGAAGACTTTGGAGTGAGACCTGGCTCCACCATGAATGCTGAACAGCACATACAGGTTTTGGAGCAACATACGCTGCCATCCAGACGACGTCTTTTTCAGGGATGTCCCGTCTTATTCCAGCGAGAAAGTGAGACACGTTGTGACGTGTTCCTACAGCGTGGCTTCGTAGATTTACAGATTATTTCTTTAGAGACTCGTGCACACACACTCCATGTGACACCTCATGCAGATAACACACTGATACACCACAGGAAGAGGTTTCTAAAACGTACCTATGATCAGCTCCAGAGCTCCTCTGCAGAGGTACAGTATGTTTATGGAATAAGAGCTAATGGGTTGTTTTATAGGACAGAGAGTGTGTTTGATGTGGCGGAGAGGCAGCTGGAAGACATCAGCGTGGGACAGAGGGAGTGGGAGTGTGTATACACAGGGATATACAACTGATTTACCCTGAAGACTGTGTGTGTGGCTGCTGTTACATAACGTGCTGTAACAGATACACCTGCTGAGCGCTGTTTACCTGATCCAGCTGCAGAGGAGAACAGAGCAGACGATGACAAAGCAGCTGAGGAATCCAATTGGTCCTGAGTGAAGTGACATCAGCAACCACCGGCCTCTTCCCTCTAAAGCCCAAATTCACAGATCTATATTTAGCAGCCCGCAGATTCCTCACGAGAGTTGTTCATTGATTTTAGTCCAGTTCTTCACATACTGTTCCACCAGTAGGTGAGGACAGTAACATCAGCAGGTTAGACCTGCAGGGAACATCTGTACAGACATAACTACTGCAATTTAAAGTTGCTCCACCTGCAAGCAACAAGTATTCCACCTTCTTTCTACCAAAGGTAGTGTGTTAGCATGTGAAAACCTGCTAAAATAGACTCCTTCCCCAGGACCAGCGGGAACCATGTACAGGGCTCTGCCGCAGACCAGTACGCCTTTCTGTGCGCGTGATTCTTTCTGGTGTGTCACGTTTGACATCACAGACAGGCCAGACAACAGGTTAGAGGCTGCTGAGCACACAACAATGTGACGATGCTTTCAGTGAAGTACTGTGGAGAAAAAGTCAAAATGAGATGTTTCCAAATATAGTCGGGTCTAAATTATATTTGAATAGGATCCTGTAGTTCTTATGACTAAGCAGAAGGTCTGAGAACTCGCAGTGACATTAAGAGTCAAACATGACAGACACAAACTTTAATGGACCTGGGATTTGTTTCGTGATCTGATTGGAACTGATAACTTTAAAAAATATATTTACCCAACCCACTTTTACCCGAGACATTACAGACCCAACCTGGTCCATGTCCAAGAGCAGAGAGACCCAAACCCTGTTCTAGGTCTGTGGACCTGTCAAACTTGTAGTTAAAATTGACACTGAAAATGCCGTTCTACTGGTAAAAACATTTTTCGTGTCAGATACAACATATGCTGTACATGACAGTAGAGGAAATTGATTTATTGTGTTAGTTCGTCTTAAAACAAACTTTAAAAATACGTGTAGACGTTAATCTGACTGAAATCGTACTAAATCAAATTTCTCAAAGTCAGACTAAGACACCCAGATAAAGTGATTGCAAAATTACTCCAGCAGGTCAGGTCTCTGGTCCGATGGTCTGGGTCTACCTATGAAGACTTCGTGATTTAGAGCAGTGTACTTTTTGTACTTTTTCCAATCTTCAGAAGAAAATATGCTGCAAGTAACAAAACTCTTTCCATTTTTCCAGTTATTACCTGAAAAACAAACAGCAGCTGCAACAAAGGAAAAACTGTAGTTGTACCACCCGTTACTCTCCATGCCTGTAGATGGCGCACATTTGCATCTGAGTCCTGCACGGATCCATTTTGAAAACCTGCACCCGCCCATACCCATTAAGCTCAGCACCAGAACCAACCCGTTACCCATCATCATGTCTCAGTCAAAGCTGCCCCATGATCAACCCCCCCCAGGCTCCAGTCCCTCACATGAAGCTGGTTCTCCGTTCTTGAATTGGACGTCTCTTTGACTGGATGGTGAAAACATTCAATCACTGCCAGGTTAGGAAACATGTTAGCATGCTCCTTTGAATACCTTTTTACAACATTTTAATGATGTTTTCCAACATTTTTTGGACATTTCTTTTAATATTTTTTGGGATATTTTCATAATATTTTTCAAACATTTCATTAACTTTATTACATTTTATTAACATTTTTCTTTTCAGAAATTTTCATAACATTTTTCGGACATTTCTTTTAGTATTTTTTTCAGAAATTTTCATAATATTTTTCAAACATTTCATCAACTTTTTTACATTTTATTAACTTCAAAAATTTTCCTAACATTTTTTAGAAATTTTATTATTTTTCAGACAATTCTTTTAATTTTTTGCAAATTTTCATAATATTTTTCAAATATTTCATTAACTTTTTTACATTTTATTAACATTTTTTTCAAAAATTTTCATAACATTTTTTGGGCATTTTATTTATTTTTTTTCCAACATTTCTTTTCATATTTTTTTGGGAAATTTGCATAATACTTTTCAAACATTTCATTAACTTTTTTACATTTCATTAACTCCCCCCCACCCCCACCTCCCCCCAAGAAATTTTCATAACATTTTTCGGACATTTTATTATTTTTCCGACATTTCTTTTAATATTTTTTTTCAGAAATTTTCATAATATTTTTCAAACATTTCATTAACTTTTTTTTAATTTTATTTTTTACATTTTATTTTATTTTATTTTTTTGGACATTTCATCAACATTTTGTTGGACATTTTATCAAGATGTTTTTGGACATTTTATTCACATTTTTTCCAACATTCATTATAATATTTTTCAAACACTTTATCAGCATTTTTTTCTGACATTTAAATAGTATTTTTTTATTACCTTTTTTTGATTAGATGTCAAAATATCAAACATATACTGCACATCTTTTGACTGTGTTTTATTCTGAAAAATTAAAAATATATTTTTGTTCTCAGCTGCTGCCCACCTGCGTATAGCTCTTTTTTTGTGTGCGCCTGACCTGATGCAGGACTCTGGCACAGGTTAGACTGAACCTGCAGCTGGATGTTATTGAATGCTTTGCATCAGTGACTGTGTCCTCAGGCGTCTTATTGTGGTGGCAGAGCTTTGCCACAAGATGGGAGTGCTGGGTTGATTCACTGGATGTGGAAATGAAACTGTAAAGAGCTGCATTAAGGAGAATAGATGGCATCAATGTCATATAGGTCAGCCTGTGATGACTGCTAGTATTTTATTTTGCAACGTCTTTTTGAACAAACGTTCTACTCCAGGCCCCCCCCCCCCTCAGCCGGCCCTGGTCTCGGTCACACACTCTCCAATAAAACAGAGTTCACACAGAAACATTTACAAAGGTGCATTTTCTCATCCCGTCTCAAGGCCCTGGTGATGGTCACCCTGACAACCACTGCTCCTGACAACTAGTCCCTAACAACCACATTCCTCCACACAAACGTCCTTTAATGTGAACATGCCTACGTGCACGCTCACATGCACTCGGCCTGGCTCGCTACGCTCTCCTTTGAGTTCCCTGCAGCTGTCAAAGCCGAAAATCTGCGCTGACAATGACACACACTTTGATCACACTCATATTTAAATGTATCTGGGGCATGTTTGGCACGTTGTAGGTGAAGGCAGGGTGCACACACACACACACACACACTCACACACACACACACTATCTGAGTGCACTCCCACAGCTCACAGTACTCCACCAGCACAAATGCACTGGGTGTGGTTCTGGTGGAGCTGCATTAAGAGGCTGCATCTCTCCTTTATTGCAGATCATTTTACACTCAGCGATGAAGAGCGAGTGATGTCATCCTTTAATCTTTCATCTCTCTGTCACACAGATACGTTCGAACACAAGCGTTCATGTTTGGAAATTCACAGGAACTCCTCCAGCTCTTCAGACACCAAATCAATTCTTGTTCCAGATAAACGAGGGATAGTAAATTCTTTGCTCAGTAGTGCGGCACATCTCCTCTTCCTCACGACTCCCCCACTCAGTAAATCTGTTTTTTATTGGAGGCTTTTTATCTTCCACACAGCAGAGGCTGTGGGGGTGGAGAGGAAACGTGATCAGGGTGGCCGTGATGAGGAGGAGGAGTGTGGTTTCACTTTATTCTTCTTCATCATCGTCTTCCCTTCCTCTTGCTCCGTTTCGTTCACGTGATGTGAGCAGCGTGCCACATGCTGAGGGTGTCCGTGTCACTCCTCTTCCTCCATGTTTCTCTCTGACCTCAATCTGGTTGGATGGCTGTTATCGATCCTCCAGCTCTGGGAGAGGTGTCACCGGCCTTTATTGATGGTAAAGGTCATGACATCATCACTGTGGGACGTACCCTGCCAAGTCATCATGGTATTCAGGGACTGTTCAACACTGTTAGAGACAGAGAGGGAACAGAACGTAAGGAATGAGGAAGATGATGATGTATTACTGCTGTCTCACGTCCTCCAAACTAGAGCGGGACATTATCCGACAGAGGACAGGAGACACTGTCTCACGTCCTCCAAACTAGAGCTGGGCATTATCCGACAGAGGACAGGAGACGCTGTCTCACGTCCTCCAAACTAGAGCGGGACATTATCCGACAGAGGACAGGAGACACTGTCTCACGTCCTCCAAACTAGAGCGGGACATTATCCGACAGAGGACAGGAGACGCTGTCTCACGTCCTCCAAACTAGAGCTGGGCATTATCCGACAGAGGACAGGAGACGCTGTCTCACGTCCTCCAAACTAGAGCGGGACATTATCCGACAGAGGACAGGAGACGCTGTCTCACGTCCTCCAAACTAGAGCGGGACATTATCCGACAGAGGACAGGAGACGCTGTCTCACGTCCTCCAAACTAGAGCTGGACATTATCCGACAGAGGACAGGAGACGCTGTCTCACGTCCTCCAAACTAGAGCGGGATATTATCTGACAGAGGACAGGAGACGCTGTCTCACGTCCTCCAAACTAGAGCTGGACATTATCCGACAGAGGACAGGAGACGCTGTCTCACGTCCTCCAAACTAGAGCGGGATATTATCTGACAGAGGACAGGAGACGCTGTCTCACGTCCTCCAAACTAGAGCGGGACATTATCCGACAGAGGACAGGAGACGCTGTCTCACGTCCTTCAAACTAGAGCGGGACACCAAAGTCACACTGGAGCAAACCCTGCAGACCTCCTGCAGTGTACCTGTAGGTGAAGTTAGGGAATCTGTCCTCTATAGGGCGTTAAATCTGCCCACAGTTCAGTCTGCAGGTGTCTGACAGGTGTGAGGACGGTGTTGGTCAGTCTGTCTGCTCTGTGTCATATTTTGCTGCAATAAAAATGATTAAAGTCGAAGAAAAAACTGACAACTCTATCTTAGGAGGTCAAACTGAAGTTAATTTGCAGTTGGAAATATCACAGTCATATGGTATCGTGGGTCTTCAGGTGATTCCCTCCCCTAAGTGCTTCCTGTCTATATTTGCTGCCTCATGTTTGCTAAACGTTGCCTCACATCACATCTCACGTGTCATTGCTCTGTTAAACTGAAGTAACGTTGCTTCTCTGGAATCCACCACCACCATCATCATCATCATCATCATCATCTCTGTTCCTGTTTCTCACCCGTCTGGCTCAGCATCTGTGTTTCCTCTGAGCAGGAATGTTCTCATCTCAGCGCAAGCTTTCATCTGTCCGACTGGTTGACTGGCACATATCCTGCTCTCTTTAGTTTTGATCCAACTGTGTGTGTGTGTGTGTGTGTGTGTGTGTGTGTGTGTGTGTGTATGTATGTGTGTTGTGAGGAATTTCAAAAGGTGCCAGACAGCAGAGCAGCACCTGTGAAGATCGCTTGAATTATTGAGCATCCCTGCTCTGTTTTTAGTTTCACTGTTCCCTTTATCTCAGTATTTATTACCTGCTTTTGTCGCTCATTGGTACATAAACACCACTGATTTGTGTGTGTGTGTGTGTGTGTGTGTGTGTGTGTGTGTGTGTGTAGGACTCTGTGTTTTCTCCATCTCCACGTTGTGTTGACAGAATCTGTCAGCGTTGCTTATAATGGTTTAAAATAAAGACGACTGCTCACTCACAGAGGAGATCAGGACACACACACACGCTGAGAGGAAGGTGTGTGTGTGTGTGTGTGTGTGTGTGTGAATCATTACAGGATCTATGTTACACAGATAAGTGTGTGTATGTGTGTGTTTGTGTTTTCTCCTCCAACACTGAACCCGCTCAGCTCGGGAGCTCAGCGATCACAGAGGCAGAGTGGGAGGGGCACTTACACACTAACACAGTCACACACACAGTCACACACACACTTGGTGGATGCTGCCGTAGCTTCAGCAGCTGGATGTTCAGGCTGGGAGTGTGTCGGCTCGGAGAACACGACTGATTTGAGCGTTTTTGCGTGCTGGATCTGTGTGACATCATCAGAGCTGTTTGTTTTACAGGAATGGTGTCAGTGGGTCTGTAGCACACGTACACTACACCGAGTGTGTGTGTGTGTGTGTGTAGCAGGACTGAATCAGCAGGAATTACTTGACCAGAGGGATCGAGGAGCGCGTTACTGACTCTGACTCAGGGTGTGTTTCCATGCAGAGGAGCGAGGGGCTGCGGGGACGTAAGAGAAGGAGTACAGATGTAATGTCACAGGACGGCAGGATGACAGACCCTCTGTAGGGGCTGCAGACACCCCACCATGGGGAACAGCCTCCAGAAGAAGAAGAAGGAGGTCCAGGCAGAGGGAAACTTCTCTGCACCTCCATCTCCGTCCCCGTCCCCGAGCCTCAGCAGGGACAAGCCGAAAGGTTTCTGGCTGTTTGGACACAGAGACAAAGTGAAGACAGGTAAGACGAGCGCAGGACGTCTCGTTGACTGACCTCACTTGGATTTTTAAATTCTGTCATGTTTGGAATGTGAGCGGTCGGAGAAGTGCTGCTGGGTGTGTGTGTGTGTGTGTGTGTGTGTGCTCGAATGCATGTGAAGTCCTCCACGGTGCTTTTCAGATGCAGATCGACAATATTCCCGTGCTGACTTCACCTTCGTCAGCGTCAAGGCTTCCTGCTTATTGCACAGTGTGCAGAGGAGGAGTGTGTGTGGGCACGAGTGTGTGTTTGTCTCTCTGTTTGTTCCGGTGGATTGTTTGTCCTGCTGACAGATGAGGAGTCACTGAGGGTTTTAATTGAGGACAGACTCTGAGTTTGCCCCAACCTCCACAGTACCACAGTGTGTGTGTGTGTGTGTGTGTGTGTGTGTGTGTGTGTGTGTGTGTGTGTGTGTGTGTGTGAGACCCTGACCCTGAGAGTGCGTATTATTGTATGATCCTGTAACTTGTTATTGCCAGACCATAATACCTGCAGAGGGAGACAGCTGATCCTGTCCCACGCTGATCTCTGTCTCTGTTAACAGTCCTCAAAGCAACAGAAACTCCAGACAAACAGGTTTCACACACACACATCTCACACTGACACACACTGATTGTCAGATTCATCTTCAGAGGATGACACTGACATTCTGTGTCTCAGGTGTTGCTTTCTGTTTCAGGTTTTTTGTGTCTCAGGACTATTTTTAGTTGACCTGCATTTCTCACATAGTTCTGTTTGTCTCTCTTCTGCCTCTTTTATTATTGACAAAATGACTTGAGCTTTTGGACACAAAACACTTGTAGCAACGTTACAGCTGTAATAATAATAATAATAATAATAATAATAAGGATGCATTTTATTTATAGGTGCCTTTCAAAGCGCTCAAGGACACCTTAAAAGACACAGTTTAAAAAAAACAGCAGCAATGTACCCACAGATCATAAAGTCAGATAATTCAGTAATATTCAAAAACAAGTTAATAAAACATCTAGACAAGAAATCAGGTTGAACATGGCAGCTTGACAGTTTCAGACAGGATTTGAAAGAGATGTATTTCAGCCACCCAGAGGAAGTCCCACTCAGGAAGGTGCACTTCATCATCAGTATTTTCATTGCCTCAATAATCCATATTTTATTTTTTAACAATGGATCCAATTATTATGTGTAACTTGAAAGCGGTTGCTCATTATGACAAACCCACAGAGAATTATCACTGGACCCAGCAACTCTGCTCTGCTCTCACCAACCTCATTTCCAGTCTCAGCAGGCAGCTGTTTTCAGTAATAAAACCAACTGTACGCTACCTGCTCGGCACCAATCAGCAGATAAATTTAAGGACTAGCTGGTTAACAAAGTGGAGCATTTAGCAACTACAGAGAGCGATGTTTCTCCTTGCGCAGTTAAGCCGGAATTCCACTGGATGCGTGTCCGTTGAGGAACAGCAGCGCCGGTTATCCGCTGCGTGCTCTGCCAGACAGCAGGAGTCACGAGGACCCACGAGATCTCGCGAATTCACGCATAATCGCGCGATATAACAAGATGTAGTTTCTGTAAACAGAACCACAAAACCAGAGGAGTAGTAGGGAGACATCTGCCCATTATGATGTTTTCAAGGTGTAGTGCAGTGAAATATGATCCGCCGTGAACACTGTATTTTATTTTGAAAATTAGTCGGGTGTTTTATTGTGTTTCTGTGCACGACTTCCTGCCCCGCACGATCTGCTCTGTGCTGAATTGCTGTGTTGTGCTCCGGCGTCCGGCAAAAATAGAAGTCCTGCGTATCTGTTGCGGAGGGCTCCGGAGTGCCGACACAACCAACACGCATCTGGTGGAATTTGGGGGTTAGAATTTATCAGTTTTTAGGTTGTACAATCATTTTGATCAGTGTTCGGCTTGTTACTCTAAAAATGTAATATATTACTCATTACTTGTTCTCAAAAGTAATAACACTACTTTACTTATTATTCCCTGCCAACATATCTCCCCAAAACTCAGATGTGTCTCTGTGTGGATGTCAGGATGATCACTGCTAAGTGTAGCTAATGTTTGATAGCTTCTGTTTACCTGGAGGTCTTCTGTTACCTGTGAGCGGTATCTTCCCAACGCTCTGCCCAAAACACGGAGAGTCACTCGTGGAGCAACATTTCATCCACCACATATCCAACCACAAGCTCCATCACCTCTCTGTGTCTGCAGCTCTCCACCAGTAAAATCCAGTTTTGGTTGTTTAGCCAGTGCAGAGCTGCAGCCGACCTCCGCAGCTGAGGAGGACTCACCTTTGGTGGGGTGTATTTCCTGGAGCTTCATGTTGTTGTGCTGACGGTCATACAGTAGCTGAGGTGTTTCAGAGTGGAGGTTTGAGGACGTGTTTTTGGCAGCAATGGAAAGAGTTTTAGTCCAACTACCTGCAGCAGCAGAGTTCCTGTCATCTTTCCTCTGACAAATCAAAGTAATGGGAATATTTCATTTAAAGATGCCCAGATGTTTCTGTCTCTTTTATTTCTACAGTTGCTTTGGTGCATTCTCCGTTACCTGTGTTACCAGCATACACCTGTAACCTTTAAGGCACAAATTAAACTGACGTTGGCCTATACACAATTTCATTTTGACTTTAAAAGTCAACTTGGCTCTAGGCGAGCTAAACCATGTGGCAAAGTTTTAATAAAACACGTCCGCTGTTGCAGCACTGTTTGCATCAAGCTGACATTTTAAGTCACTTTTGATAAACAGCTGATGGACAGATGCTGATGGAGCACTTTGTCCACCACAAACTCTCCACACATCCGTGTTGCCTCGTTCATTAGACAGCTGTCATAGTTATCCGTCCGTTTGTTGGACGTGTCCATCTGATTGTGTCGTTAGACAGCATGAAATATGACGACATTAGCTGGAACCAAACAGCAATAACAATCAGAGCGAGACTCATCAGTCCATTTTTCTTGTGGGTGTGTTTTCTGTTGCAGTTTGATTTCCAGATTAGAGAAACACAACAGTTTGATGCTGCAGCCTGTTGTTGAAGGTGCAGATGTTTCCAGTCAGTTCTGTCAGCTCAGACAAAGTTGTGCTAAAGTTTTGGACAGTGATGGCGCATGGCTAAAACCTGACCACATGAACAAGCAGGACCATCTCTGTGTCCATCTCTATATCAGAGGAGGTGTCGAGGGAAGCATGGAGAAATGAAACATCGGTTGTGATCCCAGCAGCTAGCAGGATCTTCTTTGCAGAGCGTCTTGCCGGCTATTTTACATTTGTTAGATAATAAACTTGACGACCTCCATGCCCACATCAGTTTTGCTATATCAGGAACTGTAATGTCCTTTGTTTCACCTAAACCTGGCTAAATGCTGGAATACCGAACAGTGCCGATCAACCAGGTGACTCTTTTTCCATATACGGATCTGACAGAACAGGAATATTGAGACGCTGTCACATTCCTGCTCATCCACTCGAAAACGGCTACAGTGGGAGTTGCTGCCTGGATGAGCGACCATGCGTCCAGTGATGTCATGGATGGAGCCGATCAGAAGCTGCACCACAGTCCTGCATGGGTCTATTTCTGAAAACCTGCACCCGCCCATACCAACCTGTTACCTGTCGTTATGTCTCAGTCAAAGCTGCCCCATGATCAAACCCCCCCAGGCTCCAGTCCCTCACATGAAGCTGGTTCTCCGTTCTTGAATTGGACGTCTCTTTGACTGGATGGTGAAAACATTCAATCACTGCCAGGTTAGGAAACATGTTAGCATGCTCCTTCCACCACCATCAAACCTCCAAAGGATCCCAACTCCATGTAGGCTGCCACCTCATCCTCGGGCTGCAAAGTGTCATGGCTGGAGTCCTCCACGTCGGTGACCAATGTGACCACGGGGTCAAAGGTCACACTTAGTGATGCTCTGCCTTGTTTTAATTCATGTGGCAAATGATTGATGTTGCAACAGCAGGTTCATTTATAATGGTCTTGATGGTTCAGTTCAGCCTTCGGTGCATCTTGTGTTTCACCAACATGGCTGAGATGGCTCCATGATGCTGCTGGTTTCCATGGTAACAGCTGACCCTACTGAACCCTGCGTGTTAATGGTATGAAGATGTGTCGACTTTCAGTGAAACAAAACTGAGCATTTAAAGTCTCTCCAAACATAAAGACTGTGAGTGTGTGTGCAGAGAGACAGATAATGAGTGTACGTGGACACAAACACATCTTGATTTCATTCCCTGTCAGGGTGGTCGATGTCTGTGTTTGTGTGTGTGTGTGTGTGTGTGTGTGTGTGTGTGTGTGTGTGTGTGTGCTTCTGTTCCCCGGTAGTGGCCGCCTCATTCACCAGCAGTTTATTCAGAAACTTGGGGTGTGAATGCATTCCTACATTCCAGCCCGTTTTCGTACGCATGAGCGCCCATCCAGCACACAAACACACGACATCTTGAAACGAGGCTCGGCTCCAGTTTTTTTAGGTGATTGCAGCTGCGTTTTGTTACACAATACCCCAAAATGAAGGCAGATTGAGCAAGAGGAGGAAGGAAGGAGTGGATTGTGGTACATGTCAGTGCTCACATGTTCATGTGCAGCTGTGTTGATGTGATTCTCTTCGGGCTGGGTGATAAAACAATAACGATAATTGCCTTGATCAAATTTTCGTCCATTGAAATAAAATACATGTTCGAGAAATCCTCCATGTTATTAAACCAGCCATTCGCCCATAGAGGGGGTGGTGGTGTACTTAAAACACCAGTTTCCATGAAGGGTGGGGATCACGATACGATATCATCATGATACTGAAGTCACGACGTAGTGTTAAGAAGGCCGACTTTTTGTCCCAGTCCACAGCTGGATGTTGAGCTCACACTGTTTGAGGTTTGAGGTCAAATCTCTTGTCAACTTTATAACTGTTTCAAAGAGGATTTTTACACATCCCAGATTTGGACACATTGACACCTCCCTTTAAGATGAGCCTGTCAGTGACTGAGGAAAAGCCAGCTGGAAACATGAGAAAACAAAACCACCTTGGATGACCTTGACCAGACATACAGTCAGAGCCAGGCGTTCAACGTGTGACGTCCAGTCGTTTGCCAGCCTGTGAAGTGTTGTGATCTCCGACATAAACAACCTCTCAGGTGTGTGAAGGACACAGGCGGGGCGTCTGCTTTGGATCATGACCAAAACCACAGACGTGACATATTTTGGGAGCACATGGTGAGGATCTATTCACTGAGAGCATCTTATGCATGTTCATGAGCCTGCTGCACCCTGAGCTGAGTGACTGCAGCACAGAGACCGTGTAGTGTGAAGCTGCTGCGTCTGCTGCACCTTTATTTGTTCCATGTATTATTGTATGAAAGGTTTAGTCACGTCACCTTTGGTACGTTATGTCTTATCGTTCTGTTGAATGTTAGTCACGTTAACTGAAAGTCGAACTTCTATATTCGGCACATTGGTAGCTGTGTTGTAATTCTGACTGAACATTAACTCCGGAGTGAGAAAAAATGAGCCTGATGAGATTTATGTTTGAGGCACTTTTATGGACAAAAAAAACAACAAATTCCAGGTCTGCCGTTATTATCTGTTTCATCTAATAAGATATATAAGATACCCTACGCCGTTGTGAGCATTTATTCTTGTGCAGTGGTGTGTCTGTGTCTCTCTGCAGTTACACCTCCAGAACACTAGTTGGCGGTGGAGTTTCTGTGAAGTGCTGTAAAGTTTAGCTGATTCAAAACACACATCAAACACACATTAAACACACATTCAACACATATTAAACACACATTAAACACATATTAAACATGGCTTAATAGAGACAGTTTCAAACACAAATCAGCTTCACTATAACTCGCAGCATTCACAGACAAACACTTGTCTTTATCTGGACACATTTTCCCCACAAATACAACATGCTAACGTTATTAGCACAAGCCTATGGCATTTTACATTGTATAAATTAGCCTCAACAATCATAAAGAGACAAAAGGAGGAGACAAAGTGATAAAACCACAGAGGGAAGGCTACAAGGACAGCAAACCAAAGAGGCTAAATAACTATAAAGTCTGTGTGTCTTGCTTCTGTAGGAGAGGTGGAGGGGTCTTTTGATTACCCGTGCCCGGGGGCCTCTGTCTCGTAACCCGCCCCTGACTTTATGAATCGTCTCTGAAAAAAGGGAAAATGTTTTTCTAGTTGACAAAGACAAAATTAGGACTTTTTAATCTGGACTCTGCACAGTCCCACCATCAACTCATCAATACAAGCTTTAGTTATCAATGACTCTGTGTGTGTGTGTGTGTGTGTGTGTGTGTCAGCACACAAAGTGTTAAACAGTGTTGGGAGTGGAGACGTTGCCAGCTGAGCTCCAGAGTCACAAAGACGCCCGTTCATGTGGTGATGTGAGTGTGAGGACGGAGGCTGCAGCCGATAAGATTAGCTCACTGTGAGCTCACTCTGCTGCGTCCACAGGTGCTCAGTGACACAGAGGGAGACACACACACACACACACATCTGTACAGACACACTGACTCTCTCTGCACTGTCATCCTTTCATTCTGCCGATGGGTCTCCAGATGTTTTATATTACCTTTTCATGACTGTCCACTGTGGAGGGAGAACCTCAGCTGGCTTTCATCAGACTGTCTCAATGATCCATCTAATAAACTGCCGTCACTGACCACGTTTACACGCACAAAATATTCTGTTGTATTCCCTTATTCTGAAAAAGACAATATTTTTTTTTTTAAAAAAAAGCTGTTGACAAGCCCCGTCTCCACCAAACCCTTTCAGTCCAGTCCCTTTGGAACCAGCAGTAAGCCTTCAGACATGGTACCTAGACCCTGGGTGTGTTCAGACAGTCCTCTTAAATGTGGGCGGGGTTGTTGTCACTCACTGCTCCGTCCAGCACTCGCTGTATTTCCTCATCAGCGGTGACACAGATGGAAGTCTGCACCTGGTTTATCGTCCACAGAACGAGGCTGCACGCCCACATTTTCACAACAAAATAGAACAGGCTGCAGTGAGAGTCTCTCTCCATGGGATATTTCAAAATAGCAGCTTTGTGCATTTAGTCCTTCTCAGGCAAGCTCAGGGGTTTAGTGTTGCTGTAGCCCACAGGAAGTGAGGATTAGAATATATGACCTTCACATAATCCGCTCCAAATGAATCTATATTTTTAAAGTCATTACTAAAAGTGTGTGTCATATAAAAACTAAAGTGATGGTCAAAGTTGTCACAGTGAAATTTAAGGTGTGCTGATGGATTCACGTCATCAACTCATGCATTCAGTAACATTACAAGTTAACGTTCCACCTTAAAAGTTGCCGGCAGTCGGCCCAGTGAATGAAGTGATTTTTTTCTCAGACTCCAGCTGCTGTGAGAGGCAGCAGAACATCCCTCCCGCCCCACTCTGACATTTGCTGCCTTAACTTTCATCTTTGTCCCACCATGTTTCTCCCCGACGCCACCAGGCGCTGTTAAACTATAACAGCAACTCAGCCACATATTATGCCGACATTAAAGCACGCCTTATTTCGTTGGTTTCTGACGCCGCAAGTGCAGAAGTGCTCTTTACATGACCTGTCAGAAATTCAGAATATTGTCATGTTCAGATTAATAATGGTGTACCAGTGTGCATGTAAACGTTGTCACTGTAAACTGAAGTATTGTGACATATTGTTAAAGTCACAGACCTTCACACTCCCCTCTGCTTCCTCTCCTTCCTTCTTGACCTTGGATCGCCAGCTGGTTATTTATCTTTCTATCTGCACATATACACAGTCACATTCACACTGACCTGACGCCTTTGACTCTGCACAAAGCAAAGACTGTAACTTTAGGGATGATGAAGGACTGAGAGGTGAAGTAAAGTGATGACAGAATGAGGGAGTGAGAGCAGAGAGAAGGTGACTCTGGTCTAGAGAATATAAAGGGGATGTAGAATCAGAGGGGAACACGTTGTATAGGGCTGTGTGTAATTCGAGAACAAAGCCAGCAGCAGATCTCCCCACCATGTTCATTACGACTGTCTTGTGCGGGTTGTGATATTCCATATTCCTTTATCCTGCTGCCGGGTAAGGCTCGCCCTAAGCCTTTTGATTTCTGTAAGCTGGGCTAAGACGCTCTCCTCTTGGTCCTCCTTTGAAGATCCCATTTACTGTGAGCCACTGTCAGAGCCATGGACTCCCTGCAGAGGGCTTAGGCAACACGCAGTTGGATAAAGGGAGGATGACTTTTTGTCTGCGCTATCTATCCCTCCTACGCCTCGCCCCATCTCGTCTTCCAGCCCTCATCTTTCATGTTCTGTCGCTGTTTCTCTCCGTGCATCTCGCCGCTCTGCTCTGCTTGTCATGTGGGTGAGAAATACCCGCACACACAGGTGTGTCTCGACTGCATTTAACCTCCATTCCCCTAATTTCTTTTCTACTCTTTTTAAAGCTTTATTTCTGAGAGGAGACAAAACAATAGGAAGAATGACAGAGTTGTTCTTTAACCAACCTCTGTCTTCTCCACACAGCTCCCTGATCTGTCTGTGCTTCAACTGAAAACCTCTCAGTTCTGTTTCTGTTTTCTCATCATTAATTCTCCACCTGTACCATCAAGTTGTTGCCCGTTGCACCAACGTGTTGCCAGAGTGTTCTTTGGAGATGAAGGGTGATGGTTACCTCCGTCCTCTGTCCTGTCCTCTCGTGCCCTTTAGCTGCAGGAACTTTTGTTTTCTTCCTCTAAATGAAAGGACACTTTGTGCAGCATGCAATTGTGGTTCGTCTGCATACTCTGGTCCTAAATGTAGCATGGGAATTTTTTAGCTATTGGATGGCATCTCTGGGTCTCTTTACACTTTAGTAAGGTTAACCCTTTAACAGGATCCACAACTCGTTAGTTAGTCTCATGCATGCAACGAGAAAGTGTACGTGGAGTAACCCTGAGTTTACTATGTGAAGACTGGAGCCCACAGACTGAATAAAATAATGGACGTAGCTACAGTCATTGGTTTGTGGACTGTCACCATCTTGTCTGTTTGGAGCCAGAATTAACCCTATTTTAATGAGAGGGTGGAGTTGTGGTGCAGTGAGTCCAGCCCGTTCTCATTCCCAGCTTGTCAAATACCACCGCTTTGTCAGTGATTTCAGTGTCAGACATCAACGCAAAAAGGCACCTTTCACTGCAGTATGATACGCTGCACGCAGCAATGTGATATAAGCCCTGTTTCCACCGAGCAGTTCAGTTCAAATTGTTCCTGTTCCCACAGTGAAAGTTGTGGATGGTCCCAACAGAAGCGTTCCTTAGCGTCCCCATGTTTGGTCCCCCCTCTGTTGGGGTACCTAGCACACAGATCTGGTACTAAAAGGTGGAGCTGTGAACCCTGCAGCCTGTTCTATTTTGTTGTGAAAATGTGGGCGTGCAGCCTCGTTCTGTGGACGATAAACCAGGTGCAGACTTCCATCTGTGTCACCGCTGATGAGGAAATACAGCGAGTGCTGGACGGAGCAGTGAGTGACAACAACCCCGCCCACATTTAAGAGGACTGTCTGAACACACCGAGGGTCTAGGTACCATGTCTGAAGGCTTACTGCTGGTTCCAAAGGTGCTGGACTGAAAGGGTTTGGTGGAGACGGGGCTTTAAAATGACCAAAAGTTCACACTGGTTTGAACACACTCCTCCAGGTGAGTGTCAGTTTTTTGTCACCCAACCTGCCTCATTCCAAGTGCTCGGGACTGCTTCCTTGTTCACTGCCTTCTACACACTGGTCACATGATTGCAGCCTTTCAAAATACGTGGGATATGTACGAGTTCAGTCAATTAACGCAACTTTAAGTTTAACAAACAAAATGATATGTAGATGATGTGACAGGAAAAACACCGACTACATTTTTCGTTGTTGAAGATGTGAGTTTGTATTTGAGTTACACTTGTGACCATGTGTGAGCCATGTTGCTGCTCAAGTTGCTGCTCATGTTGCTGCTTATGTTGCTGTTGAAGCTGCAGTGAATCAGAGACATCTCTCTGTCTCCAGTATAAAAGGACTCAGTGTTGGGAATGCTCTGTAATGGGGCTCAGTCCAGTGGCTTCCAGCATCAGCACCTAAATTGAATTAAAGCATCAGACCTTACCATTAAACAGCGCACACACACACACACACACACACACACACACACACACACACACACACACACACACACACACAGAGTGACCTGTGTGTGACCTCTCCATTCAGAGGTCATTATTTGAACTCTGGCCATGTCTTTGATTTGATGGTTGTCATCCTGAAACGAGAACAAACTCGTCTTTTATTGCTGACGTTAGCTTCAGTTTCCAACATCACTGTGTCCAATCTGTAATCTGAAACTTGTGACTGTGTCTGCTGAGAATGTCCCGCCCTGCTGAAGGAAGAGAAAGCGGCATCAAACCTAAGATGAGACCTCGCTGAAATTAAGTTATCCATCAATCAGGACGGCTTTCACTGCTCAAAGTGCTTATTTATGCTTCTGACTGTGATCAGAATCAGTCCGGTTTTCTACGCTGAGCTGAGCTGATCACATCAGTTCAGGATGAGGTTAAAACCAACACTCAAAACACCAAAACTCAGACAGCTGTTCAGTTACACCACAAACATGTCACTTTTATCAGCATGATAGTTTTCGTAGATTACCTTTTTCCACAATGCAAAACGAGACGATGACAAGCTAAAATAGATCTTGATGACAAAAACTGAAACTAAAATCTATGTTTCATGTTCATCAATGAGACGTGACGAACATGTTGGTGGACTGTCGGACATTGAAAGCAGAGAACAGCTGTGCTTGTAATTATCTTCAAACGCTGCATGAGTGACAGGCTGTAAACTCCAGTCAAGTTTAGTTGATTCAAAACACACATTAAACACACAGTAAACACACAGTAAACACATTAAACACACAGTAAACACATTAAACACATAGTAAACACACATTAAACACAAATTAAACACACAGTAAACACACATTAAACACACATTAAACACACATTAAACACATAGTAAACACACATTAAACACAAATTAAACACACAGTAAACACACATTAAACACACATTAAACACACAGTAAACACACAGTAAACACATTAAACACATAGTAAACACACATTAAACACAAATTAAACACACAGTAAACACACATTAAACACATTAAACACACATTAAACACACATTAAACATGGCTTAATAGAGACAGTCTCAAACACAAATCAGCTTCACTATAACTCGCAGCATTCACAGACAAACACTTGTCTTTATCTGGACACATTTTCCCCACAAATACAACATGCTAACGTTATTAGCACAAGCCTATGGCATTTTACATTGCATAAATTAGCCTAGCAGCTAGCAGAGATTTCCTCTGCTCATATGAAGCCAGGATAAATCACACACAAGACTTAAAATGCTATTTTAGTGGAGGCTTTATTGTCTTCACAATTTATTGTTTCTTATCTGTGAAATTAAAGTAGATCAAAGCTTTGTTTCCACTGAGGGAAATGGTTTCAGCTTACAGAGACAGACAGGAGGTCTGCGTCACTGTGACACTGTGCAGTTACATTTCTGGGGAGGTGCACGTCAGGCTACAGCGTCAATTCAAAGCAGAAGTATTAATCCTGCATTAGGGTAAGTGTTGGAGTTAGGCATTTTGTTGTGATGGTTAAGGGAAAGTGTGTGTGTGTGTGAGAGAGAGATTTCAAAGAAGAGAGACTATAGTTAACTGCAACCAAGCTCTCTTCATTTTTTAAAAATAATGCAAAAAAAGGCAACTATTTTTGAAATTTTATTTTAAAGAAAACCATCTAAAAACGTCACGACATGCATCACGATTTTTAGGAAAAGCTGCCGTGAAATCAGACATTTTAGGCCGCAGTAATTCAAAACCAGCCGGTGAGATCCTGCAGTGACGGATGGTTTTATTTAATACACTGTTTATATGCTGTGTCAATCGACAGCAGCTTTAATTAACCTCAACAACTTCAGTTATGTCATCTTACTGGTGTCAGGAGACCCTGTTGGCACAGAGCTCCCACTGGGGAGCTGTGTGCTTGTGTGTGTGTGTGTGTGTGTGTGTGTGTGAGTGTGTGTGCCAAGCAGATGGTGTGCAGCCAGCGCCAGCCTCGACCACTCCAACACTTGGCAGCAGGTTTCCTCAAACACACGGTCGTCTTTTCATTTCACGCAGATTTACAAGTGTTTTCAGAGCGATTCAGTCAAAATGGTTTCGACTTGTTTACCAAAGAGAGCTCAGCTCATTGGCCGTGGGTAATGGGATTTCTCTGAGGAAGAGTGAGGAGGAGGAGGAGTGTGTTTCTGCGACTTTAATGAAGGCTCAGAATGAGATGTTGTTTTCTGTGGGCAGGAGAAACACACACACACGTTCTCTGCATATCTCACTCACACACACACACGGTGGCACTTTCTCTGCATTTATGTGTGTTAGACGTGTGTGGCGCTGAAAACAGGCGGCATCTGTTCGAGCCTAATGTGTCGAGTGTGATTCAAATAATCTTAAAGTCACTTGTACGTTGCAGCTCAGCGATGAGGACGTCAGCAGATGTTTTTCCATCCAAACTCTGCTCCTCACTCATTAGCTCACTGATACTGATGTAAAGCATCAACATGTGGTGACAGAGGAAGCTCATAGTTTTATATTTTCCATAGTTAAACAGTGTCTATAATCCACTCCCCCGAGTTTCAGCAGCTGAATCACATGAGACTAATCCATGATGGACGGAGCACATGTACAGGAAACAACAAGAGATGATTGTCTCAGAAATGTCCTTGTCTGTGAATCTTTACAGTCTCAGTGACCTCCAGAGGAGCACGAGAACATGAGATGCTGTAAATGACATTTTGGTTAAAAGTCAAATGTAGACATACGTTCTGATTCGCTAATGAGACGAAGCAGACTGTGACATTTGGATTTTGTATCATTATAGTGATTAAGAAAAGGTCAAGGAGGTGGGGAGTTTGAACAGCTGCTAAATGTGCAACAACTTCTCCCTGTAAGATGCAAATCTTTATCTCTGTGGACGTTTCATGGTGATAATTCAGGCGAGATACACTATCGTTTGGTTTGGCTTCCATCAGAGTGAGTCTCCTGTCAGTCCTCTAAAATAGATTTTTTGATAACAGGAGAGATGAGTCAATCTATGAAACCTCTGACTGTACAGTAAGTTTGAGTAAGTGCTGTAAATGATGGCATGGTTGAACTCAGGTGAAGAAAGATGACAGAGGGGAAGAGTTTTTGAAAAGCCCCACAAAAAATTAACAACACGCTTAGACAATAATTGTGTCTGAGGTCATGTTTACATGAAAATGAAAACGGAAACATTTTTCTCATTTTCGTTGTAGAAAAAGTTTTGCGTTCAGACGACAACGTTTTTATAGCCATTGCCGTGCACACTGATCTGCAAAAATGACCCAAAACGCTGCAGTATACATGCCAGGCCAGTAGTTGGCGGTGTGACTTCGTAATGAAACAACACGTGCCTGTGCACATGCGCCTCCTTCTGCAGAGCGGTGATGTATAAACAATCAAAATAGCAACCGCACAAACATTTGTCTGGACGGACGACGAGGTGGAGTTGCTACAGTAAATCT
Organism: Epinephelus fuscoguttatus; assembly: GCF_011397635.1. Taxonomy (NCBI): domain Eukaryota; kingdom Metazoa; phylum Chordata; class Actinopteri; order Perciformes; family Serranidae; genus Epinephelus; species Epinephelus fuscoguttatus. The sequence continues at coordinate 40,960,608 of NC_064768.1, read as the reverse complement.
ACGCTTTGCTGGAGAAGCGTTTTCAGAGGAACTGTATTGTAAGTTTACATGACAACAGAGACGGTGCTGTTTCCAAAACCCGTTTTCAAAACGCCGCTGTCGTGTAAACGATCAGCCAAAACGCATCTAAAGTTTACCGTTTTCGGTTAAAATCCTTGTCGTATAAACAGGACCTAAAAATCTTTGTTTTGCCAAATTTAAAGCGCGGGTCTGCCAGCGAGGTCACTTGATACTCAAAAAAACATCTTCCTCAGTTACCGAAACGGATTTAAAGGCGTACTTAATGTTCCACCTCAACAAGAAAGGAGCAACCGGCAAACTAAACATCATGAGCGATAGCGCCAGGCTACAGTTCCAGCCCCTTCCCTACACATCTGGGCGTGAAGCTCGACAGAACACTGTCATTTAAACATCACCTGGTCAGTGTCCAGGCAAGGACAACCACACGTGTCACTCTGATACGCCGTCTAGCTGGTACCACATGCAGAGCCCCGATGAAAACACCGAGGCCTTGGTGTCTTCAGAAGCCGAGTGCAGAGCTCCAGCCTGGTGCCGTAGCCCCCATGTCAAGATGCTGGACACTGCACTCAACAGGCCTTACGGACTGTAGTCTGCTTCAGTTGACAGCAGCCGATCGCGCCGTCACACTTCACTGAAGAGGGATTTTAGGTCCAACAAAGGAGTCAGACTTGAAAGCATCGGGCCCGTCCTGTCTTGTCCGGCTCGGAGATGAGTCTCTGTGGAAGCTAAAGGTCTCTCATTAACTCATCAATCATGCTAAATGAGTCCATTCACCATCAGGGAGGCAGCCCTCCAATAACCTGCAGCACCTGTGTTGCTCTTCTCTCTCTGTGCCTGGGTGGTTTTATTAAACTGACTGTTTATGCAAGTTTATTTAGAGGTGGAGTTTTCACACTTTCTTGCTTTGTGTCGAGGGAACATCTGTCTGAAGGGACAGAGTTGTCTCGCCTTTAGGTAGTAACAGCCCTGAAAAAAAAGGTCTGTATAAAAGGGCCAGCTAGGAGGATGGGATCATGGGCCACACAGATGTGACGTTCTGACGATATGTTGTGTGTGTGTGTGACCCACCGCGGGAGATTTAAAATGTAGCTGTTAGCAGTTAGCGGCTAACTCAAAGAAGAACAGCAGCTGAAAACGTCCACAAACTGGGAAAACAATGAGGTCGAGGAGCTCCTTACCCTCTGAGCAGAGATCAGCCGCCATATAACAGGGTCAATAAATGATTGTTATCGACATGTGATGCTGTTGTTACTGTTGATTAAGCGCTGCCGACGCGTATGTTTTGTGTCACACTAGAGGCTGACACTGTTGTGTTACATGTTTCACCCATCGTACCTTTTTTCACTTCAGTTCAGTCCAGTATCACAAACCACATTTAGCCTCAGAGGCTTTACAGCACAGTTTTTTTCCAACGGTGTCTGACATCAGAAGTCACTGACCAAACACTGGTTTGACGATGACTTCAGAGTGAGACCAGGTTGATTACACACTAATTAAAACATAGTTCTGAATATTTTATTCCCTGTCTCCCCATAATAATATATTATTATGGGCAAATATTATTTGCTCCTAAACCCTACAGACTGGACCTTTAGGACAGAGTCTCTGTCAGTCGTCTCTCTGGGTGGTTTGTCTTGAGGCCTTTGTGTCTCCGTACCCTCTAATTTCCCAGGGTCGGCCTGAGGACTCGTACGCTCACTCCCACAGCAGCTGGCAACAAACTGATTTATTATCTGGTTGTAAGACTGTAGATGAACGTGGAGAACACTGGATCAACTGTGCCTCTGCTGTGAGGCGTCGGTATCTGTGTTTACAGAGCTCTCAGTTCGGCTTTTAAGTTGGAACGACAAGAAGCAAAAACAGCTCATCCTCCACGAGAGAAAATACCCACAATCCCCTTATCAGGAGGACGGAGGAAGAAGAGGAGGGAGAGGATGAGAGAGGAGTAATTGCACAAAGAGAGACAGTTACTATTTTAAAGCTCAGTGGTGCTGCAGCGTTGTAGTTTGGCTCTGTGTTTGTGTCCTGAGGTGAAATCAGTCACCTCAACACAGGTGTAAACTGCTACAGGTCGGGATTAAAACTCGATGTAGCTCCATTAATGCTGAGACGTGTCTGACGTGTGGTTTGGTTTTTGTACGCTACTTGATTTATCCAAAGCTGGAAGCTGAGGAGGAATCTGTGAAATGTTAAATGACACCCAGCAAAAATAGATAAACAATATTTTTATTTGGACGTGTGCTCATCTTAGGCTGTGAGTGAAATATAGATTTTTAGGGACTCTATTAAAACTGAAGGAATTATTATTTTTCTGAAAACTCATGAAACTCTGCACACACATCAAAACTGGTGAAAATTTACATCTGATATTAAAGTCATGATCAGGTGTGAAGAAATGTCAGCCCCGAAGCTGGTTTCACCTACATGTACGACACTGTGTGGGCACATGAAACATGCCAAGATGTGCAAAAAGGTCTCTTGGAGCCATGCTCTAAACCCAGCAGGAAGTCAGCCATTTTATGTGGAATTGTTGTGCCTTTCTGAGCATTTACAGAGGTCATAGTTTAACAAACTCCTCGTAGAGATTTGACTTGATTGACTTCAAATTTGGGCTGTACCATCTAAAGACCTTACACATGAAAACTTACTCAAAGCTTGAGCTTTCGTCGAACCGTGTCTCCATGGCGAGGCGTCAAATTTCCATGTTTCTTCATTAAACAGGAAGTGGTTTGTAGCTCCACTGTACATGTGCCCCAAAATTCACGTTTGATGACAGCCCCGCCCTGAACACATCTACATGCCAATAATTAGTTGTAGCGCCACCTAATGGCAACAGGAAATGGCATGTTTTATGCTTTGAAATACTCCTCCCAACACGTCGCCTGGAGCCACGTCACATTTGCTTAGAAATGTCTCAAGACCTTGACGGTGCCATCTAATGAAAATTGTGAGTTTTCGTCAAATGGTGTTACCGTAGCGTGGCGGCCATTTTGTACGTTTCCTCATACATACTAAGGAAAGTGTAACTTGAGCAGGCATGGTCCAAACTGCCCAAAATTTGGCATGCTTTATAAGGGCCTCTTGACATGTACATGCCAAAATTAAGATATAGCCATGGCACCACCTACTGGCAACAGGAAATGACATGTTTCGTACTATGACATACTCCTCCCAGATGAATGACCAGATCCACCTACAATTTGCTCAGCGTACTTGCAAGACCTTGATGATACTTACTTTTACGCCTTATTCGCCATGAACCAGGAAGTTGCTGTAACTTACAGGTACCTCGTCCACTTTGCCCCAAATTTCACTTGTTTCATTAGACTGAAGATATCGATGTGCAGATTAGGTGTCTTGGTGACTGGGCCACCTACTGGCAACAGGAAGTGAGACTTGTCAGACAATTATCTCTTGATTTACATGTTGCTGTCAACAACTGGTTTACAGCAACATGACACATAATTAGAGTGTTCTCCAGCGCCACATAGTGGACACAGGAAGTAAGGGTAAAACAGGTCATTTCAGTGCTCACGCTCTAGAAGGATATACCATCTCACTCCTGCATACAGGGACTTTCACAGAAATTAAAAGCTGCAACAGCCAGCGTCCTGCCAGTATCCCTGACGGGCACGAAGGTGCAAAGGCCTGACCATCGCCGCTCGCAGCTTTAATCTAACAGTGTTTCTTTACCATAACCAAATTCTTGTTCAGATCAGAGCTCATGTTTTGCTCTAATTCAACAGTAACTCGTTTCCCTCTCCTTCTTCCTTTGTCCTCTTCGTCCTCCTCACCATTTCTATTCAACCACTGTCTTCCTCTCTTGTTCCCTCTTTATCTCACTCCCTCCGTGACCCACCCACAGGAAATCAGAAATGCAGAGCCTCATGTGTCGTGACAGTTACTGTACTCAGTGATTTATGTCCTCCCTCTCCCCCATACCTTCCCTCCTTCCTCATCTCTCAGCCCTTCTGTCCTCCCGTCATCTCACATTCCTGTTTTACAGGTTTTACATTGTGTATGTTGTGTTTTAACGCCCCCCTCTATGACTGTTAGCTTTCATCAGATAGATACCGTCACGGTTCATATTTCAGACGGTGTCGGATATTATTATAAGAAGATACATGAAATATTCCATGAGATGTGTGTATGAAGGAAGAAGAAGGAGGTTGGCTGCCTCTGTCTCGTCCTGGTTAATACTACACCACTCAGTGGAGGAGAGCTCATAACTCAAGTCGACCACAGCGGCCATAGAATACAAATCAGCTGAACAGTGACACCTGTGTGTGTGTGTGTGTGTGTGTTGGGGCGAGGTTTATTGCTGGTCACATTTTAACCCCGTGCTCTGACAGTTTAAAGGGAGGGAGAGAGCGGCTGGGAGAGAAAGTCAGGCGGTGTGCTGATCACTGTGGTCAGCTGACAGAGGGCCTGTTTACACCTGCTGTTAACAGGCCTCATGTAGTCAGACCTGTATCTCTGAGGTGCTGTGTCAGCGCTGGAGAAAGCGATGGAGTCACAGATTATCTTTCTGCTGTAAGGGAAAGCAATGCCGTGGCTTGTTTTTGTTTCTTTGAACCAGTCACAGTCGTATTTGGCGGCACTACGGCGAGGATGCAGCGACGGTGCTTTTGCAAAATAGTGTCAGAGGTGAACTTGTGATGGAAGAGAGAACACTGTGGCCCTGCAAAACAAAATGGCAGAAACAGTCACACGTCAATGTGTGATTCAGCTTTTAGTGATAAAAAAGAAAGTATGATTTTTTAATCAGTGATGACAGACACTTTTAGTAATGAGTGGATCTTCAAGCATTGAAAAATATATATTTATTTCACCCGGGTGAACTGCATATATCCTAATCCTAACAAAAGCGTGGCTTGTAAGTACAGGTTTGAACACACCTAGTGTATCGTCAGTGTGAGATGTGATCGCTCAGCCCACATTCAGAGATAGTCTGGGCCACAGTCTTTCAGCACTGTGTGCACTAATGACGTCCTCGCTTATCCGACTGTTGCTGCCATCACCATCACTCAGGTTAGACACAGTGCTGACAGACTGTCCCACTGTCATCCCGACAAATGTTCAGTTTAACATCCGCCTGGTTAGCACGAGCTAACACAGCAGCAGCTGTTAAACAATCCCCACAAACTCATGTTGACACAAACGACCTAACTCTGTCGTTAAACCCGTTAATAACCATTAAGTACAGTTAGCTGTGTGATGCTAACAGTTAGCCCTGTCACTGTGCGCTTGTGGGCAGACTCTCACCAACTGTTCCCGACATGGAGCTCACACTCTTGTGACAGTCGTCTCCTGATGAAATGATATCTGTAATTATAGTTTTTTTGTCAGTCCTACAGACACCATGCTGCTGCTGTCATTACTCGCTGGAGCACAAAATCTGTAACCATACGCAGCTGGAAATAGTCCCCAACAAATGCATTTAATTTAGTTGAGTTGACTTACATTTGCTAAACGTTATCATCCAGCAGTTTTAGTTTGTTGTCTTCTTTATTTTTTTAAGTTTAAGTTAAGTTAACAAGAGCCTGTTGTCCTCCTGTGTTCCCCAGCTGTGACACTGGCTCTGCAGGTGTGACGCTGGCTCTGCAGGTGTGACACTGGCTCTGCAGGTGTGATGCTGGCTCTGCAGGTGTGATGCTGGCTCTGCAGGTGTGATGCTGGCTCTGCAGGTGTGATGCTGGCTCTGCAGGTGTGATGCTGGCTCTGCAGGTGTGCCTCAGACCTGCTCTAAAACACTGATGATCACTGTGTTAGCTGTGTCGTTCACTCTCATATTTGTCTTCACATCTCTGTCCCTGCTTTCACCCACTTTTATTCTAATGAACCCTGCAGGTGCTGAGGCACTGAACCACAGTCCACTTAACACACACACACACACACACACACACACGGCGGCTGTTTTCAGGCCCAGTCGGGCATGAAGTGGAAAGCCTGCTGCTCCTCATGGCCCAGCGGCCTGAACGCTCACCTGATACTGACGCTGAGTTTATGACAAAAGAAGAAGAGCTTTCTCTATCTGTGCGTCTCTGTTTACATCCTCCCTCCTGTGTGCAGCCAATGAGAGGTTAAGCTGAGGACATGAGATGAGCTAATACTCACCATGTGGTCACGGCATTACATTTTCCAATAAGTGTGTGTGTGTGTGTGTGTGTGTGTTAGCGTCAGAGTTTGGGCTTGGTCAGTCCACTGGGACTCATATTTTACATTTAGCTGCGTGTTCATCAGCACTAACAGGCCCTGTGTATCTCCACTGAATGTTCTCATACTCTCAGAGACAGAGTTGAGCTCTCTCTAGTGGACGAAGACGTTATTCCAGTTAGTTCCAGCTGAACTGGTTGTGATATAAATCAGAAGAAGAGAATGACCTGTCAAATCATGATCCTGGTTTTGAGTATATTAATGAGGTGTGTGTCTTTTGACCTTTGACATTTTAACACGCCTGTTTTGTCAGCTGACCTCCTCCGACAGGAAGTTTGACCTGCTGACAGAACCAGCAGTTGATTTATAGTATTATCTGTACAGCAGTGTGTGTGAGCAGCCTTTAAAAAGAAACAGCACTTGATTTAAAATTGTTGAAAAGTATTTGGCAGTCAGAGTTAGATATTTTTTCTAATCTGAAATGTGAAGGGTCAGGAGCTCTTCATCAGCGTGACGTCAGCAATAACTTTCCTCTCTTGTTCCCTCTGCAGAGGAACGCTGTGTGTGTGTGTGTGTGTGTGTGTGTGTGTGTGTGTGTGTGTGTGTGTGTGAGCTGAATCAGAGGCATTTGAAGCCCCTCTCTCCCCCAAAGACCAGATGGTGTCTCTTTAGGCCCTCTAATGAATATTGATATGAGGGGTCTCAGTTAACAACAGGGGGGTACGCAGGCTGGGCCAGAGACCCCCAGAACTGGCACTTAGTAAAGGTCTGCATTGGGGGGACGGGGTGTGGAGGGGATTTATTCCTCAAGAAAAGGAGTGTTTGGAACATCACTGCAAAACAAAGCGGTTTTCTTGTGCACATAAGCTCCCACATGTCGCACACTGCTGAACTGTCTGCACAAATTAATATGGATTAGAAGCTAATGAGCATCAACAAGACGCTCGAGTGGCGTCATCACTGAGGACACGCCGGCTAAAAGTAAAACAAAAGGAGTGAAAATGTGAAATGATAGAGAGAGTTTTCTGAAGGCTGTGAAGTGCTGACAGACAAACAAATGTCAGGAGCGAGGTGAGGCGAGGAGATGGACAGGTTAAGTCCGTGGCAGAGTTAATCCTCTGGCATGGCTCCCGTGTCTAAAGCTGCTCTCTTGAAGGCCGCAGCTTATTCCAGCCCGAGGTTGAGCCACCGCCAGCACCCCAGGCTGGCCAGTCTGACCCTGGACTCTGGGCTGCAGATTTCTCCACTATCCCCAGCCCAGCATGAGGAGGCTGGTGGGTGTATGGACGAAGATAATTGTGTTAGGAGGACCCTCCAGCTGGCGCGGGTGTATGGGCCAGCTGTAGCCCCCCCGCCACGCCACTTTATTGGGAATAAACATCCATTCAGAGAGCAAGTGGATCGAGCTCTGGCTCTGTAGTGGGGAAACAACCCTGCAGCTCAGCAGTCGTCATCTGTTTGGCACAAAATCTGCCTTTTCAGTTTGGGTTATTTCCCCCATGGTCGTGTTGTATTTCATCCCCTCTGCAGTTTGTCAGGAAACATCAGTAGGCGCCAACAAGAGTCGCGATGATGAACCGAGGCTGTGTCAGCTATTTATAACCCAAACTAGACCTCTGTGGCTGTGAGGCGAAGGGACAGAGAGGAAGAGGAGGACAGGGAATCAGAAAGATGTGAAGGAGCAGAGATTGGCAGAGACAGAGGGAGGAAACGGGGCACTGGAGAAAGTGATGCAGTGAAGAGAGCACGACATCACAGTACATCGAATATGTTGTTTAGCTGTTCACTGCGAGGACGCAACCTCTACTGTCACATGTCCCCCTGTAGCCCTCAGATAATGAGACAGAGCGTCAGACACATGCTGAAGGCTTTCATTAGGGACAGGACAAAGACAAATAGAAGTATAACCTTAAAATAAGCTTTAATTTAGGGCTGGGCATCACCAGAGGACCCACCATACCATATCACTGCGATACAATGAACTGTGATTTTTCCAACTGCTAATTATTTCCCCAGAGGAAAGTTTGTCAACGTCACTTTCACCTCCTACGATAAAGTTTTCAGTCTGTTTTTATTGCAGCTAAATGTGACAGACTGAGCAACACCTGTCAGAAAGACTGCGTACACCTGACAGACTCAACTGTGGGCAGATTTAACGCCCTCTTTGAGGACAGATTCTCTTACATCACCTGCAGGCATTTTGCAGGAGGTCTGCAGTGTTTGCTCCGCTGTGACTTTGGTGTACGGCTCTAGTTTGGAGAACGTGAGACAGCTGTCTAACAAAAGCTTTGGTTTCCAACAGATCTGCACAGGAAGTAGGTGATGGGCTGTGGTATTGTCTGATGGTAGTTGTGTCGAGCTCAGTGTGTCCAGTGATGGTTGATTTTTCGTCAATTAGCCGCTGACGGCCAAGCTAACCCTACCTCTGGATGGTGGCCTGTGAGGTGAGCTGTCATGTTCGTCATATTCCCAGAGTATTTTATTCTCGTGTCATATTCAAGTCCTCCTGTGTTCAAAAATCCAAAATAAGTCCAGACGTTTGATTTAAACACTGACAGCGCATTTCTGATTTCTTGGTGCCTCCATCTTGGTTTTGATGAACTTCCTGCCAAATGTCGCTGACTGAGACGTCTGCTGAGGAAATAAAACATCAGCACCATCTAGTGGAGCGAAAAAGCAACTGATTTTATTTTTCCCATAGGCTAGCTAAATTTTTATTAGTTTTATTTCTCATATTAATGTTTTATAGAATAAAAAAACGATACGTAGCACAGTGTGATTATACCATATTGTCACACCAAAATTTCATGATGCTATGCTGTATTAGTTTTCCCCCATCACAACAAGATCATGTAATGATTTCGTCCGATTTTCCCCAAAATATAATTTTGTTTTATGTCTCCAGGCTCTGGGCTTTCACATGCACGGTGTGTGTGCACACACACAATCACACGTGTCGCTCTGTATTGAGTGAGGTGGGGGTGGATGGCTGCTGAAAGCCAAACTTTGACAGCCGTTTTGCCGATGGGGGTGGAGGGAAGGTTCTGCATTTGACAATAGAGAGGGAATAGCAATGGAGAGAAGCAGCGTGAGCGACGGAGAGAGCGCAGAGGAGGGAGGGAGGGAGGAGGGTATCAGACTCTGGGATAAGGCAGCTGGGACAGGCTGCTCGGCTGGAAGCAGATCTCATTGTGTACTCGTCCTTCCAAAGTCACTCAGACAGTGTGCTGAGGGAGGAGAGAGCGTCTCGCTCTGACAGCACGCCAACAGTTTCACTGTGGATCTTCTTAGGGAAACAAACTCATTCTCCTCGCCACTGACAGGAAGTGGACTTGTTGGGCTTTGCTTTGCTTCACCACAGTATTGTGATTCTGTGTGTGCTATGGCGCTGGTGTAGGCATGGTGATCTACTTGAGGAAGAGCCTCCACTCTCTGCTGTCTGTCTTCAAGAAGAAGGGTGAGTGCTGCTGACTCACGTGGAGGAGTTTGGCGGGCTGTGGCTGCAGCTTCGGGCTGCTGACACGAGTGCACGCTGGTTTATACGACAGTAATACTCTTGAACTGTGCTGTGACGGAGGTTTGTGGAGTTAAGCTGGCATAAAAAGTTTGTGTTGCACAGTCGAGGTTGTGAGTCGATGGATTAGCAGCATGTTTTTGCTTCAGTGAAAGGACTTGATGAGAACTGCTGATTTGTGCTCATCGTCTCTCTGTCTCACACACAGACACAGTGACACACAAGAGTTAGTGCTGGAGGCAATTTGGGGTCCTCTCTAATGAGATAAAGTGCTTAACTGACTTTTTGGACGATCGTCTTAATCGACCAGAAGCCCTAAACCTCCTGCGGGGGTCTCATGGAGGGCTGCTACTCCAGTTAATCACAACTGGTAGTTTGAGCACAGCAGGTTAATGTGAGCACTCTGCACTCTGCTGTGTTTTGTACCGACGTTTGTCTCTGTTCCTTGGATTGCATCAGTCCCAGGTTCACAATGACCCGAGGTTTCCCACAGCCACACACAGGGGAGGGCTTTGTGTCTACGAGTGTCTGTTTCCTTACACACACCGGCGTGTACAGTATGTACATCCACACTCACACAGTATTACCTTACCAGGTGAGACTGAGAGCTGCAGTGTTGAGAGTGACAAAGGAGGGAAAGTGGACACCTGGCGATTAGCTAACAACAGACAATGTACAGCTTATATAACTTAGTCTGCAGAGCCATAAGCAAACAACTCATGCTACAAATAACAGACAGAAATTAATAATAATAATAAAAATATTTTTGCATCACTACTCTAGACCGACCCAGACCCAGTGCTCAAAGACCCAGACACACCGAACTGACTTTAAAGGACTAACAGCAACGAAAGCTGTTGTGTCTCGGCCAAAAAGTTGCACATGAACACACTGCAAAGACTTCAGCCGACAGCCAACCAGCACGAACATTCTGCACCTGTGTGAGAGGAAGTAACTCTCCACACCAGCAGTCATCTGTATCCTAAGGAACGCTGAAGGTCTCTAAATGTCTATTTCAACGTTCCAACTCATCCTCACTGTGACCTCGTCACATGTCCACGTTTGGTCATGGACTTTCCACGTCCACATATGACGTCCAAGGTACCCTGGGTGTGTTGGTTGTTGACGTTCTGGGACGCCGTGTCAACTTCAGCCTGTTACATGCATTGTCAGAAGAAGAGGCCGGTAACAACATGGAGAAATCTACATCCAGAGCCGTGACTTTTTGGATGGACCAAATGTACAGAGCTGTAAAGTTGTCCACCATGGTAGCAGTTAGCTGCTAGCTAACCGTAGCTAACTTGTTTGTCCATTGTTTGGTCTGTGACGTAATAGGTCAACAGGAAAAAGGTCCAATACTAACAAGCTGAAAGGGGGCATATCTCCACCTATCGTAGAGGAGTCGCACATACTTGGCTCAATAAATGGATTCCCCTCCCGTGCTTGTGTACTGGGACAAGGACAGTAGGCCAGTTAGATGTCCTCGTCCAGCTGGGACTGTAGACGTAGGCCCTGCTGACTTTTCATTTATTGACTGCTGTACTACTAGAGTTTATGTCTTTCCAATTCTTATTGACATGTTGAGTGTGTCTGTGGCTGTCCTTTGACACTGAGTAAATCCATCCTGAGGAGAGAGCCTGGTCCAGTTCCCACGCAGGAGGTCTCCCAGCAGGGGGTCCAGCAGCATCTTTACATGACGACAATCCAGATTATCTAATCCTCCATGGACTAGTGAGGAGGACAGATACTGCAGGAGATTAGCCAGGCAGTAGTTTACTGCTGAGAGCACGTCAGGCTGGGACGTCTGCCCACCAAACTGCTCTGCTGAAGAGATTTGAAGAGTGTGCTGCGTCAAAGGTGCACAGATAAACACGCTCGTGCCAGGTGGAGGTGCAGAGGATTCCCTGTAAAGCTGATAAATGTTTTGGCAAACAGACACCTGTTGAGTCAGGTGTTGGTGTTTGAATCCTGAAGGACGAGGACGCACCTGTGGAAAGACCTCTCAGTGAGAAGCTGAATATTTTGAGTTGAAGACAAATTTCAGAGCACTGCAGCTGTAAGATGAGGAAGCTGCTCCAGCTGGTGGGCAGCGCTTCGTTTGGCTCAGCTGTTTTCAACATGGCGACTAGATCAGCAGCTTTCTTATTTTGCAGCTAAACAGACACTAAAATATGTCTCTGAAAACATTTGAGGTGAGAAACAGGGAATGCAGTGACACAAGACAGAGACTCCTCGGCTCTGATCAGGAGGAGGAACATGACTATCTGTCTCACGTCGCACTGTGTGGATACAGTGAAAGTTTTTCAGCCTGTTTACAATAAAATGACAATTGAAAAGAGTTTACTATCACAATCACATTTGTCATCTTCTCTGTTTTTTTTTTTTTCCATCAGCCGGCCCAAAAGGGAGCGAAGAGCAGAAGAGGTTGGCCGTCCACTACAGGACCTCTCAGCACTACCAGGAGAATGTCTTCATCGAGGGCAGCAGGCCTCAGTACCTGGAGGACCTGCACACTGAGGCCCAGGAGGGGCTCAAGATCCTGCAGCAGGAAGGTCAGCACAGCTCTGTTAAATCATGTTGACTCCGCCCACCAGTCCACCCTGTGGTTGTATGACTCCGCCCACCAGTCCAGTGTCTCTGACAGTCTCCATCCATGTCAGTGAAAACATGGATGCTTCACACACAGAAGATCTACACAATCAGCACAGTTTCAAGATTAGAGTCACCAATTCAGTATCTGACCAAATGTCTCCCCTTCTGTTCCTGAGATATGACGTTAAAACATGATGATGTCACAGTCAAGCTGACCTTTGACCTTTTGACCTTCATTATTTGATCCTGTTAGACATTTGTGTCAAGTTTGGTCAGAATCAGTGAATGAATTCTTCAGTTATGGCCAAAAACATATTTTGTGAGGTCACACTGACCTTTGACCTTCGACCACCGAATTCTAATCAGTTTGTTCTTCAGTCCAGGTGGACGTTTGTGTCAAATCTAAAGAAATTCCCTCAAGGTGCTCTGGAGATATCTGCTCAATAATCTGGGGATCTGAACTCCCTGGATTAAATCTCAGGTTACAGGTCTTGGTGTGATCCTTGATTCAGATCTAAACTTCAAGTCCCACATTAACAAGGTGACGACAGCATCATTTTTCCACCCCAGAAACAGAAGCATCACTAACATGCGACCATTTCTAAATGAAAAGATGCAGAGAAATTGATTCACGCCTTTATTTCAAATCGTCAGCTCACTGCAAACTCTGCAGCTCAGCTATGAATCAGAACCAAGAGGAGCGAGCACATCAGGCCAGTCTGAGCTGCTCATTTAACATTTGATCTTAAGCTCCTCCTCCTTGTATACAAAGCCCTACATGGGCTGGGACCAAACTACATCACTAACTCCCTTGTTAGCTATTTGCCTCCAAGAACACTGCGATCATCTGTTGCTGAGTTATTGGAAGAAGATCGAGGGTGCAGCCCCAAAGCTATGAACACACTCCCTACAGATATCAGAGAAGCTGCTCGCTAAATATTTTCAAAAGAAAGCTAAAAACGTATCTGTTCACTTTAGATTTTAACTCGCTCTGATGTCCTCAAACAGCTCTCAAGCTCTTTTTACGCTTTACGCTCTTTTAAAATATTACTTTTACAATATTTTAAACTCAATGATTTTATGAATCAGTTGATTCATGTTTTAAACTGTTTTAAATGTCCTTCATATTGAATCGCCTGGTTTGTCTGTTTTATGTCCATTATGTCTGTTTTCATGTGAAGCACTCAGAGCAGTTATTGTAAAACACTTTGTGCTGCATTTCTTGTATGGCAGGAGCTGAATACATGAAGTTTATTATATTGTGTTAACAAGAATGAGACAGATGCAAGGTCACAGTGACCTTAACCTTTGACCACCCCAAACTAATCAGTTCATCGCTGAGTGAATGTTTTTGCCAAGTTTAGAGAAATTATTTCGAGGCGTTCTTGAGATAACGTGTTCATGAGAATGAGACACACAGGTCACACTGACCTTGACCTTTGACCTGTGTCCACGGCTATGCCGCAGCTACTGCTGATGTGGAGGCATAAAAAAATACATTAACTGTCAATTAATCTGTTGATTATTTTCTCAATGAATCGTTTAGTTGTTTGGTCTGTAATGTGTATGACAAGAGTGAAAAATTGTCGATGAGTGTTTCCAAAACCCAAAATCATGTCGTCATGTGTCGTGTTTTGTCCACATTCAGTTTACAGTCGCAGAGGAGCAAAGAAACAGGAACATATTCACATTTAAGAAGTTTGATCAGAGAATTTTCCTCAAAAAAATTACTCAAACTGATCGATTATCAAATTAGTCGGCACAGATTTGTGTCTTATCTGTGTTGATTTTCTAAATGAAGGTCACCAGCTGAAGGTCAGAGTCTAAAAACCTTTTTATCTATGATGACATCGCTGATTATAGACACTGTATAAACATGATTAAAGATGGAGTCTGAGTGTCTGATCTTTGTCGATCTGTTTCACAGAACACACGAACGGAGTGAACTTTCGTGACGATGAGAGCGTTGCTGTAAGTGCTCCCCAAAACTCTGTGGATCATCATTTTTCACTTCCTGCACACGAAGAGTGCCACATACTGAAAACTGCTCTGTATGTGTGTGTGTGTGTGTGTGTGTGTGTGTGTGTGCCCCTGCAGTCCACAGACACACTGCGTCCAGAGCAGGATGTCAGCTCCAAGGACAGAGGTGGCTCTCCGGAGTCGAGATCCACCACGGGGAGTACTGATACCACAGTAACCTCTGCTGTGTCAACTCGGCCTGTGCTCACCCGCCAAGGTAAACCACAGCTGTGTGTGTGTGCGTACGTGTGTTCCTGTGCATGTGTGTGTGAGTTTGGAGAGAGACTTTGAAAGGAAGCATCCATATCTCTTTCATCTGAGGGAAATAGGAGCTAATCACAGTGCTTGTGCTCGTGAAAGCAGTCTGAGCTTTGTTCTTGGGTTTACTGCTTTATGGCGAGTCATAAGCGTGTACGTATTTAGCATGCACGTCTCATTCCCAGCTGCTCGGTGCCTCTGCAGTTATAGTGTGAAATCAAAGGAAAAGGAACTCACACACACACACACACACACACACACACACACAGCTGAAGCTTTTTTGGGTTGCTCAAAAGTTCTAAACATCTGAAGACAGCGCTGCGTCTGCCTCGGCGTATCACAGCTGTGAGGCAAAGTACGCCGCACTCTGCGTGTGTGTGTGTGTGCGTGCGCACGGAAAGTTCAATTGGTATTCTGGTCCATATTTCAAACCCCCTCTTTAAAATCCTGTGGAAAAGCCAGTTCCCAATATACTTTACTGAGCTTGGATGCATTACAGTTCACAGCTCCCACTTTTCCTCCCTGAGAAAATAACCCGTCAACTTCTCGACTTGAGTCGCTGTGACGAGACGATGCTTCTGTCTCCAGGTTCGACGTTCAAGCCTCTGAATCCAGTGAAAAGAATAGATAAGGGCAGGAAGAGGAGCAGGAGGACCACCATCATGGGTATTCCCAACCAGGTCCAGAAGGAGCTCGGTATGTCCGCACTGTCATCTCTACTGAGCCAGTAGAAATCATGTGTCCTTGGTTGTTATTGACAGTTGTGTGCTCTCTTCACAGCTCTGCACAGAAGCTCAACCTTCCAACAGCTCGTTTCTACCCACAATCATGACGGGAAGCTCAGCAACAGCCAATCAGGGGTCGTTATCATTCCTACGGTTGATGGAGGGACTCCAGTGGCGAATAAGGAGGGAGCGAGGGTGCACCTTTCAGAGCTGGAGGTAAAGGGTTCTTCTTAATAGCTGTAACACAGTGGTTCCCACCTGGGTCCAGATTTCAAGTTCAAGGTCCACACAGTTTAATACATTCGTACTGTTTGACCATGTCGTCAAGCCAGTTAGCTGTCTCTGTGAAGGACCTGTCCATCAGTCACTCACTCTACAGCAGGAGTTCCCTGGTGTGTTTTGGCCATAAGAATCGTCCTCTCCTCTCCTGAGCAGGCATCCAGGGGTGAGCAGCTGCTGACGAAGCACCTCCAGGCGATGTACCAAGACGAGCAGCCCTTCATCCACCAGGGCTTTGGCACCTATCTCGGTCCCACCTCAAACCTTAGACCAAAGTCCGTCGCAGTTCCTGGCATGACCACTTCCTCCTCTGCTTCAGTGATGTTTAGCTTCCTCCAGGAACCCCAGGTGAGAATCAGATCAGTTAATTAAGGATGTGGCTTTCAAATTAAATTTTTTTTGAAGCCTCAGTTTTTAATATTTTACCTGATCCTGTCCTGACCATTCGTGACATTTCAATCCATATTTCTGTTTTTTTTCCAGGGACCAGTTATGTCCATATCTCCTCAGGCCACTTACTTGTCTACAATCATCCCCAATGCTGTCTTACCAGCCTCGATTGAAGTCATAGAGATCGACCGCAGCAGCAGCCGGATGCGTGGCAGCAGTGTAAACCATGGTGGCAGCGTCCGCACTGTGAGCAAGAGCAGCTTGGCATCTGGGGACTTATCAGTCAGCCCCTCGTTGCCCAGACGATCAGATGGTGATGGTTCCCAGACTGACAGTTCCCACAATGACGCCACACTGATGCCCACATCGGCTTCAGGTTCGAACTGGAGCGAGTCCCAGTCTTCAAAGACCATTATTTCAAACTCCTCCCCAGTGTCCTCGAAGGGGAGCGCGCGCAGCGGTAACTCACAGAGAGCGGGTCTGAATGGGAAGGAAAGCCAGACGGAGCACTCTAGCATGGACCAAGACCTCATCAGTGTCCGCAGCTCAGTGAGCGTAATGAGCAGCTTCAGCAGTAAAAGGGAATATGTTGAGTCTGATGTTCCAGGGTCAGTGGCTGCCGGGGACGATGCAAAAACCAGACAGAATTTCACTCGTAGTCTCTCAGTTATGAAGACCAAGCAACCCCCGGCCCCTCCAAGGAGGACAAACTCTCTGCATAGTAATAAGATCCGGAGCAACTCCAGGGTTCTGGTGGATCTCAGTGACTCTGCAGAGGCAGCAAATGCCACAGAAAGTATTGTGGCAAAGGACGAGATCAAATCAGTTGTTACGGAAACCAGTAAGATCCCCACCCCTGGATCAAACCCCACTGGGTCCAGCTGTCCAGATGCTTCCTCCAGTCCTTTGAGCCCCACGCAGGCCTCTTCCACCGAGGCAGGAGGAGCAACACAGCCTCCAGAATCCAGCAGCTCCTCCCCGCAGAAAACTCCCTCAGAAGGGGGTAAATTTGAACGGACCATGTCCCCCTCCAGTGGCTACTCCAGTCAGAGCGGCACTCCAACACTCTCCCCAAAAGGGATCTCCCCAACCTCCCCTGAGAAACAGAAGAAACCCGTCAAACCAGAGAGATCAGTGTCTCGCGCCTCATCCTCAGCAGCTTCTCCTTCCTCCTCTCTTACCTCTCTATCGTCTGGTACGTCTGAGCCTGTCAATCCAGAGGTGTCCGCATGTAGCTCCACTCTGCCTCCACAGGGATCTCCAAAAGACCTCCCGTCAAATCACAGCTCTTCAAATCTGGGACGTGAAGTCAGGGAGCTGTTGAACATCCCACCACCTCCCAAAGTCAAAGCGCCATGTCCTCCTCCTCCTGAGACATGGGTGCACAACAGACGTACCTTTCAGCTTCTGTGTGGGCCGTACCCTAATGTCAGCAGAGTGCCCCAGAAACCAGCACAGATACAAGACAGTACTGTTAAACAAGTGGCAACCCAGACTGAAGGCAGCACGGAGATGCAAGTTTCAGATCAAAAACAGTCAGACAAATCTGTCCCACAGCTGTCAGAGGTCAAAGAAAAGCCAGGGACTTTGTTAGCAGCGGGTCCCGAAGGTGTTCACAAGGAGGTGGAGAGCAGGGAGTGTCCAGGTACTGAACAGGACAGGGTGGAAGTAAGTGCTGACGCTCAGAAACAAGAGCAGAGTAGTAGCCCTGTGGTGATGGACCCCGAGAGTCCAAAGAAAGAGCCTCCTCCCGTCATGAAGAAACCCACGACAGTGCTGCTCAGAGAGGAAGTGGTGTCGACAGAACACCAGGAAAAGATGAGCGGTGATGCCACGACGGAGAACCGTTCAGCCTCCTCACAGCCGGAGGTTATGATTTTAGTTGATAAGAGCGATAATGAGACGGACAAAAGTGAGGTCACATCCATGCAGATGCTTTCTGTCGAGGTCCCCAAAGTTAGTAAAACCTCGCCACCACCTACTCCTCCCCCGGCATACCACCCCACACCTCCTCCATCAAGAAAGACACCTCCTTCATCTGTGTCTACGCCACCAGATGAATTACAGAGGGTACAGGAGGAGATCCAGGTTGTGGAGTCCTGCTGGCCACCTCCTCCACCTCCTATGGAAGGGGACTCAGTCTTTGATGGTGGAGATGAGGTTGACTTTCCTCCACCTCCTCCACCCCTTGTGACAGACAGCGTGCCAAATGTTATGGACAGTTGTATCACAGAGCTGGACGTCTTAGAACGACCCACAGAGGAAGTTGAAGAGACAACCGAGGAGTTGAGTGAAGCTGGGACATCTGGACGTGGACAGACACCAGATTTGTCCCCTGCTGCTCCAGAAACAGTAACTGACACCAAACCAGAGGTTGTTTTGCAACTTTCAAAAGCGAACAATGCTGATGAGACTTCTTGCAGGCCAGTGCAGAGTTTATCTGAATCTGAATCAGTGGAAGCACCCCCTTTGCCACCCATTACAAGAGCAGAGAGCCCAGTATCAGCCTCCGCTTCAGCTCCTCCCAGCAGCTTCCTGAAACAAGACTCCATGAAAATCGAAGATCCCTCCGAGCCTTACGTCAATGCCCAACCTCCAGTCACTGTCCCAGTAGCACCCCCTTTACCAGCAGAGAATCTAACCCATGGGGTTAATTTCAGAAGGCAGCCCAGCGTACAAAACCGAGACGCCAGGAGCAAGGAGCTCCTCTCTCGCCACAAAAATGCACCCATTCCCAAAGAGGATGCCAACATACCTCTAGTCACCCCCTCCCTGCTTCAGATGGTTCGTCTCAGATCAGTCAACATGACTGAAGAGCAAGTCAAAGCTCCATCGGAGGACAAGTCAACAAACCAGGGCGCTGCAGTTCAGGAGAACTGCCCAGTCTCAATCCCAGGGTCTCAAAACATTCCACAGAAACCCATCCGCAAGTCTCTGTCACTAAAATCTCCCCCTCAGACAGCGAAGACGTCCTCTGTGGTGCTAAACACCCCCTCCATGCGCTTACAGGAAGCCATACGTATGAAAACTGCAGCCATGTCTTCAAGAGACGGTCTTCCATCCCGACTGGGTGTGAGGTCGTCCGCTTACAGCTCTGTCGGTGAACAAGGGGCTCTGTCCCTGAAATCACCTGAGGCGTGTGACATGCACAAGTCCTCGGCCTCTACCGCCAGCTTTATCTTCTCTCGGAGCACAAAAAAGGTCGTCATAGAGACTGCAGCTGCTTCCTCCCCCGACGCTCAGGCAACTCTGAAGCAAAGCTTGGCAGCCGAGCTCATGCAGGTGTCAGACCAGACAAAGGCCAACGCTTTGTCCAATGGCGGGGTGAAGTCGGACAAAGTTCCTCCACCAGTAGCAAAGAAACCATCGCATGGGAGCAGCAGTCCGTCACAGAATCTTCCTGCTTGTTCAGCAAAGACAGACTTCAGTGTTGAAGGAAACGGAGCGCCAGGGGTCCAACCTACGAGTGGAGTAACACTTCCTGATACAAGTAAGAGCAGCAACGTTTTCTGTCATTTGCTTAAGTCATAAAACACTGCTGTTATATACATGTAGCAAGGCAGAGTCCTGCACTGGGTCCATTTTGAAAACCCCACTTCCCACCCATACCCGTAAAGCTCAGCACCAGAACCGACCTGTTACCATTCTAAATTCCAAATCCAGCGGAGGAGACGTCTCTTTCACTGGATGGTGAAAACATTCAATCACTGCCAAGGTCAAGGTCAGGTCAGGTTACCCGACCTGGTGCAGGACTCTGCTTCAGAAAAGCGGGGATAACATTTTATGTTACTTTATTGTGGCTGCTAGAGCCGCCCTCTGAGAGTCGACCAAACGTTGGTTGACTAGAAAGGTCATTAGTCAGCAAGATTTAGCTTAACTTAGTCATAGAAAAATAGAAGCAAAATAAATCCAAACCTATATGACTGGAGCATGTGTGACTTTACTTTGAAAGGACAGACACAGGAAGTGTCCACGCTCAGCAGTCAGACAGGAGTCAGGTTAATCTCCAGGGCTGGTACCTGCGGTTATTCCACAGGCTAGTTAATAACATGTCGGGCAGGAAATCCAAAGTGTGGGATCATTTTGAGAAGGTGAAGGACGAACCCAAGGTGATATGTAAACTCATCTTCATTGGTCGACTACAAACATGACGTATCATGTGAAACATGGAAGTAGCTACATGCCCATTAGCCCACAGTAGCCATAGTGGGTGCACAATTTCAGGACACACACTGTAGTACTTCTATCTTTTCTTCTCTTCAACTCTCAAACAGCAGTGACACAGCGCCACCTGTTGGTCAGGAACAGGATTAGCTTTCAGAACAGCTGCCTTCGTCGATGTGCTGCTGCTGCTGCTGCTGAGTGTGTCAACTCATTACAGCTGATTCAGTGCTGCATAAATCAATATCTGACTCCTGTCATGAAAAAGCAGAATGCTAATTCCAGCATTACCGTGATGTGGAACACCGAAGCAGTTTCACGTCACCTGAAAGACGATATTTCCTGTTCTCCATACCAACAAGAGAAAACTGCACACACAGGCCCCGTCTCTCTCTCTCTCACACACACACACACACACACACACACACACACACACAGTACGAACTGCTGACTCGCCTTCAGCATTCCCCACTCAGATATTCAGTCAGCTCTAACCTGCAGCTCATGATCATGTCTCAGTGACTGAATTAGATCAGGACAGAATACTCTTCATCACGTGTGTTCCTGTAACTGTATTATATCGATGCCATCATGTCTAACCTCCCCTCGTCTGCCCCCCTCAGCGACCAGAGTGACAGCGGACACGATTGAAACACTGTTCTGAAACAGCGTTGGACCAGAGGACCGAGCGAGGACAGCTCCCAGCGAGGACGGACATTACTGAGACGTGTGACTCCACCATCAGAGTATTGTGTGTGTTCTCCAAAAGCCTTAGCCTGTAACGGCCTTCCTACATGTTTATGCAAAAAAATAATGTTGCTCCCAGTTTCCTATGATAGCTTTATTCTGGAGTATTTTTCTAAGCTATAGTTTATCTCTTATTAAGGCCCCTCAGGATGAAACATTGGCTGAACTGTAAATATTTGGCTTGTGTGAGATCGCCTCCCAGAGGCAGGTAGTGGTCACTGCAGCTCAGAGAGAAGGATTTCTGTACAGTTTACTGTCTGTTAGGTCTCTTTTCCCTGTTGTAATATAACACGAGTTTCACGGTGATTGAAGCGTCGTCAGAGAAAAGCTGATCGACGACAGGACGACTCAGCATTTATCACTTTCTTTGCTTAAAGATCAGAGTAAGAACAAATAGTCACTTAGTTTCAGTCTGTTTTTCACTGTCTGGAATAGTGTTTAAGAAAAAGGGATGCTGCACTCACA
Source organism: Epinephelus fuscoguttatus (assembly GCF_011397635.1). Classification (NCBI taxonomy): domain Eukaryota; kingdom Metazoa; phylum Chordata; class Actinopteri; order Perciformes; family Serranidae; genus Epinephelus; species Epinephelus fuscoguttatus. The sequence continues at coordinate 40,939,281 of NC_064768.1, read as the reverse complement.
ACAAGAGGAAGATATTTTGTTAACCTCATCACGTCATGATAAACCATTCAGACTGAACGCAGTGAAGCATCTGAGTACAGCGACTGATGCTTCTGCACAACTTTCTCAAAGCCCAACACACTCTGAGAAATCTCCTGGACAGCAGTAACACGAGCATCCTATTTATTTATGTGTGGTTGTTTCCACTTGTAGCACTGTCAGTCACCTTTTCCTACCAAATATGAAATATTTAAGACTCTGTTTCATCTGATGAACCACTCTGAGGGCCGTGCACGTGACCGGCCCTGGATGATTGATACACTGGAGCAGACTTTGTGTGGGGTCGGTGTTTTTTATTAACGATTCTGTATCGAAAACTTTGGCCTGACGCCTTTTTTTTGGTGGAAAATCCAGCTCGTCACTATTTGCACAAAATGCTTTCCCCCAGCAAAAATCATTGGTGAGTGAATTATTATTCTGACTCTTAGTAATGAGTCAAAAATCGACGTCTCGGTGATTTAAAGAATTCTGTACAGTTACTACTTCTATAAATAAAATTTATGTGTATTAAAAATGCAGTTCTCTGTTTTCTTTTTTAAAGATGTGGTGCAGATGCCTTAATATTTACCAACACAGTCTCATTTAACACACACACTTCATTTTATTATGTACACCTGTCCAACAGCCAATCAAATGGCAGCAACTCAGTGCATTCAGCATGCAGACATAGTGAAAATGACCTGCTGAAGTTCAAACGAAGAATCAGAATGATTAAGAAAGGTGATTTAAGTGACTTTGAATGTGGCATGGTTGTTGGTGCCAAATCAAATATCACTTAAAAAAGTCACAGCATAGCATGTCGTCCAGAATCACTTAAAAAAGTCAGTATAGTATGTCGTCAAAAATCACGTAAAAAAGTCATAGCATAGCAAGTCGTCAAAAATCACGTAAAAAAGTCATAGTATAGCATGTTGTCCAAAATCATTAAAAAGCGACATGCTAAAGTATATTGTTAAAAATCATGAAAAAAAGTCATAGTATTGTTTGTCGTCCAAAATCATGGAAAAAAGTCATAGTATAGTATGTCGTCCAAAATCATGAAAAAAAGTCATAGTATAGCATGTCGTCCAAAATCATGAAAAAAAAGTCATAGTATAGCATGTCGTCCAAAATCATTAAAAAGCGACATGCTAAAGTATATTGTTAAAAATCATGAAAAAAAGTCATAGTATAGTTTGTCGTCCAAAATCATGGAAAAAAGTCATAGTATAGCATGTCGTCCAAAATCATGAAAAAGCGACATGCTAAAGTATATTGTTAAAAATCATGAAAAAAAAGTCATAGTATAGTTTGTCGTCCAAAATCATGGAAAAAAGTCATAGTATAGCATGTCGTCCAAAATCATGAAAAAAAGTCATAGTATAGCATGTCGTCCAAAATCATGAAAAAAAAGTCATAGTATGTCATCCAATATCATGAAAAAAGTCATAGTATAGCATGTCGTCCAAAATCATGAAAAAAAGTCATAGTATAGCATGTCGTCCAAAATCATGAAAAAAAGTCATAGTATAGCATGTCGTCCAAAATCATTAAAAAGCGACATGCTAAAGTATATTGTTAAAAATCATGAAAAAAAGTCATAGTATTGTTTGTCGTCCAATATCATGAAAAAAGTCACAGCATAGCATGTCGTCCAGAATCACTTAAAAAAGTCAGTATAGTATGTCGTCAAAAATCACGTAAAAAAGTCATAGCATAGCAAGTCGTCAAAAATCACGTAAAAAAGTCATAGTATAGCATGTTGTCCAAAATCATTAAAAAGCGACATGCTAAAGTATATTGTTAAAAATCATGAAAAAAAGTCATAGTATTGTTTGTCGTCCAAAATCATGGAAAAAAGCCATAGTATAGTATGTCGTCCAAAATCATGAAAAAAAGTCATAGTATAGCATGTCGTCCAAAATCATGAAAAAAAAGTCATAGTATGTCATCCAATATCATGAAAAAAGTCATAGTATAGCATGTCGTCCAAAATCATTAAAAAGCGACATGCTAAAGTATATTGTTAAAAATCATGAAAAAAAGTCATAGTATAGTTTGTCGTCCAAAATCATGGAAAAAAGTCATAGTATAGTATGTCGTCCAAAATCATGAAAAAAAGTCATAGTATAGCATGTCGTCCAAAATCATGAAAAAAAAGTCATAGTATAGCATGTCGTCCAAAATCATTAAAAGCGACATGCTAAAGTATATTGTTAAAAATCATGAAAAAGTCATAGTATAGTTTGTCGTCCAAAATCATGGAAAAAGTCATAGTATAGCATGTCCAAAATCATGTAAAAAAAAAAGTCATAGTATAGTATTTAGTACAAAATCATGAAAAAAGTCATAGTATAGCATGTCGTCAAAATCATTAAAAGCGACATGCTAAAGTATATTGTTAAAAATCATTGAAAAAAGTCATAGTATAGTTTGTCGTCCAAAATCATGGAAAAAAGTCATAGTATAGCATGTCGTCCAAAATCATGAAAAAAAAGTCATAGTATAGCATGTCGTCCAAAATCATGAAAAAAAGTCATAGTATAGTATGTCGTCCAAAATCATGAAAAAAAGTCATAGTATAGCATGTGGTCCAAAATCATGAAAAAGTCATAGTATAGCATGTCGTCCAAAATCATGAAAAAAAGTCATAGTATAGCATGTCGTCCAAAACCATGAAAAAGTCATAGTATAGTATGTCGTCCAAAATCATGAAAAAGTCATAGTATAGTATGTCGTCCAAAATCATGAAAAAGTCATAGTATAGCATGTCGTCCAAAATCATGAAAAAAAGTCATAGTATAGTATGTCGTCCAAAACCATGAAAAAGTCATAGTATAGCATGTCGTCCAAAATCATGAAAAAAAGTCATAGTATAGTATGTCGTCCAAAACCATGAAAAAGTCATAGTATAGCATGTCGTCCAAAATCATGAAAAAAAGTCATAGTATAGTATGTCGTCCAAAACCATGAAAAAGTCATAGTATAGCATGTCGTCCAAAATCATGAAAAAGTCATAGTATAGTATGTCGTCCAAAACCATGAAAAAGTCATAGTATAGTATGTCGTCCAAAATCATGAAAAAGTCATAGTATAGTATGTCGTCCAAAACCATGAAAAAGTCATAGTATAGTATGTCGTCCAAAATCATGAAAAAGTCATAGTATAGTATGTCGTCCAAAATCATGAAAAAGTCATAGTATAGTATGTCGTCCAAAATCATGAAAAAGTCATAGTATAGTATGTCGTCCAAAATCATGAAAAAGTCATAGTATAGCATGTCGTCCAAAATCATGAAAAAAAGTCATAGTATAGCATGTCGTCCAAAACCATGAAAAAAAAGTCATAGTATAGCATGTCGTCCAAAATCATGAAAAAAAGTCATAGTATAGTATGTCGTCCAAAATCATGAAAAAAAGTCATAGTATAGCATGTGGTCCAAAATCATGAAAAAGTCATAGTATAGCATGTCGTCCAAAATCATGAAAAAAAGTCATAGTATAGCATGTCGTCCAAAATCACGAAAAAGTCATAGTATAGCATGTCGTCCAAAATCATGAAAAAAAGTCATAGTATAGCATGTCGTCCAAAATCATGAAAAAAAGTCATAGTATAGCATGTCGTCCAAAATCATGAAAAAAAGTCATAGTATAGCATGTCGTCCAAAATCATGAAAAAGTCATAGTATAGCATGTGGTCCAAAATCATGAAAAACAACGTCATAGTATGTCGTCCTAAAACATGAAAAAAAGTCATAGTATAGCATGTCGTCCAAAACCATGAAAAAAAAGTCATAGTATAGCATGTCGTCCAAAATCATGAAAAAAAGTCATAGTATAGCATGTCGTCCAAAATCATGAAAAAAAAGTCATAGTATGTCATCCAATATCATGAAAAAAGTCATAGTATAGCATGTCGTCCAAAATCATTAAAAAGCGACATGCTAAAGTATATTGTTAAAAATCATGAAAAAAAGTCATAGTATAGTTTGTCGTCCAAAATCATGGAAAAAAGTCATAGTATAGTATGTCGTCCAAAATCATGAAAAAAAGTCATAGTATAGCATGTCGTCCAAAATCATGAAAAAAAAGTCATAGTATAGCATGTCGTCCAAAATCATTAAAAAGCGACATGCTAAAGTATATTGTTAAAAATCATGAAAAAAAGTCATAGTATAGTTTGTCGTCCAAAATCATGGAAAAAAGTCATAGTATAGCATGTCGTCCAAAATCATGAAAAAGTCACAGTATAGTATGTCGTCCAAAATCATGAAAAAAAGTCATAGTATAGCATGTCGTCCAAAATCATTAAAAAGCGACATGCTAAAGTATATTGTTAAAAATCATGAAAAAAAGTCATAGTATAGTTTGTCGTCCAAAATCATGAAAAAAAGTCATAGTATAGCATGTCGTCCAAAATCATGAAAAAAAAGTCATAGTATAGCATGTCGTCCAAAACCATGAAAAAAAGTCATAGTATAGCATGTCGCCCAAAACCATGAAAAAAAGTCATAGTATAGCATGTCGCCCAAAACCATGAAAAAAAAGTCATAGTATAGCATGTCGTCCAAAATCATGAAAAAGTCATAGTATAGCATGTCGTCCAAAATCATGAAAAAAAGTCATAGTATAGCATGTCGTCCAAAATCACGAAAAAGTCATAGTATAGCATGTCGTCCAAAATCATGAAAAACAACGTCATAGTATGTCGTCCTAAAACATGAAAAAAAGTCATAGTATAGCATGTCGTCCAAAACCATGAAAAAAAGTCATAGTATAGCATGTCGTCCAAAATCATGAAAAAAAAGTCATAGTATAGTATGTCGTCCAAAATCATGAAAAAAAGTCATAGTATAGCATGTCGTCCAAAACCATGAAAAAAAGTCATAGTATAGCATGTCGTCCAAAATCATGAAAAAAAGTCATAGTATAGCATGTCGTCCAAAATCATGAAAAAAAGTCATAGTATAGCATGTCGTCCAAAATCATGAAAAAGTCATAGTATAGCATGTGGTCCAAAATCATGAAAAACAACGTCATAGTATGTCGTCCTAAAACATGAAAAAAAGTCATAGTATAGCATGTCGTCCAAAACCATGAAAAAAAAGTCATAGTATAGCATGTCGTCCAAAATCATGAAAAAAAAGTCATAGTATAGCATGTCGTCCAAAATCATGAAAAAAAAGTCATAGTATAGCATGTCGTCCAAAACCATGAAAAAAAGTCATAGTATAGCATGTCGTCCAAAATCATGAAAAAAAGTCATAGTATAGCATGTCGTCCAAAATCATGAAAAAAAGTCATAGTATAGCATGTCGTCCAAAATCATGAAAAAGTCATAGTATAGCATGTCGTCCAATATCATGAAAAAGTCATAGTATAGCATGTCGTCCAAAATCATGAAAAAGTCATAGTATAGCATGTCGTCCAAAATCATGAAAAAAAGTCATAGTATAGCATGTCGTCCAAAATCATGAAAAAAAGTCATAGTATAGCATGTCGTCCAAAATCATGAAAAAAGTCATAGTATAGCATGTCGTCCAAAATCATGAAAAAAAGTCATAGTATAGCATGTCATCCAAAATCATGAAAAAAGTCATAGTATAGCATGTCGTCCAAAATCATGAAAAAAGTCATAGTATAGTATGTCATCCAAAATCTATGAAAAAGTCATAGTATAGTATGTCGTCCAAAACCATGAAAAAAGTCATAGTATAGCATGTCGTCCAAAATCATGAAAAAAAGTCATAGTATAGCATGTCGTCCAAAATCATGAAAAAAAAGTCATAGTATAGCATGTCGTCCAAAATCATGAAAAAAAGTCATAGTATAGCATGTCGTCCAAAATCATGAAAAAAAGTCATAATATAGTATGTCGTCCAAAATCATGAAAAAAAAGTCATAGTATAGCATGTCGTCCAAAATCATGAAAAAGGTCATAGTATAGCATGTGGTCCAAAATCATGAAAAAAAGTCATAATATAGTATGTCGTCCAAAATCATGAAAAAAAGTCATAATATAGTATGTCGTCCAAAATCATGAAAAAAAAGTCATAGTATAGCATGTCATCCAAAATCATGAAAAAGTCATAGTATAGTATGTCGTCCAAAATCATGAAAAAAAAGTCATAGTATAGCATGTCATCCAAAATCACGAAAAAAAGTCATAGTATGTCGTCCAAAATCATGAAAAAAAGTCATAGTATAGCATGTCATCCAAAATCATGAAAAAGTCATAGTATAGTATGTCGTCCAAAATCATGAAAAAAAAGTCATAGTATAGCATGTCATCCAAAATCATGAAAAAAAGTCATAATATAGTATGTCGTCCAAAATCATGAAAAAAAAGTCATAGTATAGCATGTCATCCAAAATCATGAAAAAGTCATAGTATAGTATGTCGTCCAAAATCATGAAAAAAAAGTCATAGTATAGCATGTCGTCCAAAATCATGAAAAAGTCATAGTATAGCATGTCATCCAAAATCATGAAAAAGTCATAGTATAGTATGTCGTCCAAAATCATGAAAAAAAGTCATAGTATAGCATGTCGTCCAAAATCATGAAAAAAAGTCATAGTATAGCATGTCGTCCAAAATCATGAAAAAAAGTCATAGTATAGCATGTCGTCCAAAATCATGAAAAAAAGTCATAGTATAGCATGTCGTCCAAAATCATGAAAAAAAGTCATAGTATAGCATGTCGTCCAAAATCATGAAAAAAAGTCATAGTATAGTATGTCGTCCAAAATCATGAAAAAAAGTCATAGTATAGCATGTCGTCCAAAATCATGAAAAAAAGTCATAGTATAGCATGTCGTCAAAAATCATGAAAAAAAAGTCATCGTATAGCATGTCGTCCAAAATAATGGAAAAGCAGTCATAGTATAGCATATCGTTCAAAATCATTAAATAAAGTCATAGTATAGCATGTCGTCCAAAATCATGAAAAAAGATTCATAGTATAGCATGTCGTCCAAAATAATGGAAAAGCAGTCATAGTATAGCATATCGTTCAAAATCATGAAAAAAAAGTCATAGTATAGCATGTGGTCCAAAATCATGAAAAAGTCATAGTATAGCATGTCGTCCAAAATCACGAAAAAGTCATAGTATAGCATGTCGTCCAAAATCATGAAAAAAAGTCATAGTATAGCATGTCGTCCAAAATCATGAAAAAAAGTCATAGTATAGCATGTGGTCCAAAATCATGAAAAAGTCATAGTATAGCATGTCGTCCAAAATCATGAAAAAAAAGTCATAGTATAGCATGTGGTCCAAAATCATGAAAAAGTCATAGTATAGCATGTCGTCCAAAATCATGAAAAAGTCATAGTATAGCATGTCGTCCTAAAACATGAAAAAACGTCATAGTATAGCATGTCGTCCAAAATCATGAAAAAGTCATAGTATAGCATGTCGTCCAAAACCATGAAAAAAAAGTCATAGTATAGCATGTCGTCCAAAATCATGAAAAAGTCATAGTATAGCATGTCGTCCAAAACCATGAAAAAAAAGTCATAGTGTAGCATGTGGTCCAAAATCATGAAAAAAAGTCATAGTATAGCATGTGGTCCAAAATCATGAAAAAAAGTCATAGTATAGCATGTCGTATGTCCTTGGTGAATCTATGACAAAGAATTAGAAAGGAGTCTAACCCAGTACCAACAAGGTGTACCTAATAAAGTGGCCAGTGAGTGTCAACATATTTGATGTCTGCAGACCAGAGAATTCAGCCAGCGTTTATTTCATGTTCAAGATGATGCATGATTTTATTATATGACCGTTATTATTAGATATAGATTCCTGTACCCCCAATTCAACCGTCCTGTGTCTTACATTACATGGCATATTGATTATTTTCATATGTTATATCTGAACACATAAAACAGTTCTGTGTTAATAAGGTGACAGACTGACCGCTGCTGTAACATTTAGTATGAAGGCATTTCAACACAGTCCCTTTTTAAACACCTGAGATTCCTCATCAGCTGCGTCCAGGAACAAACAAACAGTTCTGCAACATTCAATCAAGTTCGTTATCTGAGTAGCAGTTTGTCTCTCTGTGTTTAAGTGTGTCACAAACGACATACAACCCCAGGTATAAAATAAAACACAATGATGAATCACAGATTGATTAAAGTTTCAGAATTACAGATAGTTTCCTAATAATGTCAAAGCAAGGTGGGAGAATTTGTTACAGCCGCTCCAAGAATCTGAGGCTTTCAGCGTCGACGTCCCATCACTCTCTGTGAAAACATCCAGATGAAGTTTGACCGTTGTTGCCATGGTGATTTGTTGATGAAAGTACTCTCGTTGTGATGTGGCCAGCGGCGGCGAGTGTTTCTAACTGATGTTTCCTCCTTTGAGAGTCTTACATGTGATCTGTCCCAGTTTAGTCATCAGCTGCTTGTCTTTCCACTGAGCTACACACTCGTCTGAGATCTTCAGGTCGGCCTGGAGACAAAAAAATAATACAAACACATTTTAGTCAAATATGCTGTTACTCCTTCACAGAGCTACAATCACTGCCTCGTGCTTTTTTGCCTCTGTGCACCAGTTATGTTTCTCTGACAGTTTACATCCAAGAAGATCTGTACAATCAAGTGGGAGCAAAACATCACGAAAACACCTCATAATATAGTAAGTCGTCCAAAATCACGAAAAAACATCATAGTGTAGTATGTCGTAAAAAATCACGAAAAAACATAATCGTCCAAAATCACGTAAAACATCATGGTATATAGCACGTCGTCCAAAATCATAAAAAGAGTCATAGTGTAGTATGCCATCCAAAATCACGTAAAAACATCATAGCATAGCATGTCGTCCAAAATCATAGTATAGCACGTCGTCCAAAATCATAAAAAGAGTCATAGTGTAGTATGCCATCCAAAATCACGTAAAAACATCATGGCATAGCATGTCGTCCAAAATCACAGTATAGCATGTTGTCCAAAATCACGTAAAAACGTCATAGTATAGCATGTCATCCAAAATCATAGTATAGCATGTCGTCCAAAATCACGTAAAAAGTCATAGTATAGCATGTCGTCCAAAATCCCATTTCACTTTCTACGTTACACTCTAACACCCTAGAGCGGGGCGTACCATTGGTCTGTTCAGAAAAAGCTTTTGGTGCAGGATCTTTGGGTGCAGTACCACAAGTGTCCACTGGGAGGCGTTTGCTGTGAGGCTGAGCGGCGTTCCTGAACGTACCTGAACTTTCTCCCACACCTTCTTCTTTGGGTTGAGTCTGTCGTCTGGTTTGCCCGTCTCATATCCCTCCACAAAGACCCGTTCTCCAGGCGACGACCCCTCAGGGGGGTCCAGAGGCTCCACCCTCCTGGGCTCCCCTTCACTAGAAACCAACCAATCAGAGTGAGCAGAGGAATACTGTTTAATAAGAAGCTGAGGGACGTGTAGTGTGTTTGTGTGACACTCACATGGAGGCACACAGCAGCATGGCCTGCGACTCAATCCCTCGCATCTTCTGGGGTTTCAGGTTGCACAGCACCAGCACCATCCGGTCCTGGAGCTCCTCCTGGGACACGTAAGCCACCAGACCGCTGACCACGGTCCTTGGCTCCGCCTCCCCCACGTCAATCTTCTCCAGGTACAGTGAGTCGGCATCTGGATGCTGGAAGACAGGAAACAGACAAACTGATGTGAACACAGAGGAGACGGACGGATGGGTCGCAGCCACATTGATCACATGATCACACATCAGGTGATGATGTCAGCGTCTCACCTTCTCCACACTGATGATCTTTCCCACCCTGATGTCCACTCTGGACGGGACCAGCTCATCATCCTCACCTCCTCCTCCTCCTCCTCCTCCTCCACCTGCCTTGGCACCTTTTCCTGCTCCTTCTGATCTCACACACACACACACACACACACACACACACACACACACACACAACGCCAGGTGACATCAGAGTTCATGTCAAACTCGTCACCACGTTCTGTTTGGACTAAAAAGGATGTGAGAGAGGATGATGGGTAAAATACTGACTCGTCTTTGAGGGGTCGGGGTAGGCGCTGTTTGTAAGTTTGCGGAGCTCTGGCGTCTCAAACTTCTTTCTGATTGGCTCCAGCAGTTGGTTCAGCACGACTTCCACCGAGGCCTTCAGGTCTCCTGGATGGATCAGCTAATGATGTCACAGAGCGCCAACGGTCAGATCAGAGTGTTTTAACAGAGATACACTTCAACAGGAGCTTTTAGGGGACGTTCACGTGCTGCGGTTTGATGCACCCTCAAATTGATCTTTTCACTGTAGAGGCACAGCAGGCTATTTAAACGCCAGAGCGACGCATATGCGTACCCAAGCACCTGTTCCTGTTCCTGTTCCGCGCCCTTGAAAGTTGGCACAGAGTAGGGGTGTGTGATATGGCCCTAAAATAATATCATAATATTAAAAGGCATTTTTACGATAATGCCTTCTTGACGATATGACAAATTATTAGAAAAAGAAAAAAATATTAACTAAATAAGTGATCTAGTTTCACAGTTTGCTTCAAATATTCAGCAAAAACTAAAGAAAAATTATCTCTCATTTCTTTAGTTTGTGAACAACAGTAACTCAGAGTGAGATTCAGATTCTGTTGCAATATCAATAGTTCAGCATGTCGTCCGAAATCACGTAAAAAAAGTCATAGCATAGCATGTCGTCCGAAATCACGTAAAAAAAGTCATAGATAGTATGTCGTACAAAATCACGTAAAAAAACAGTCATAGCGTGTCGTCCGAAATCACGTAAAAAAAAGTCATAGTATAGTATGTCGTCCAAAATCACGTAAAAAAAAAAGTCATAGCATAGTATGTCGTCCAAAATCACGTAAAAAAAAAAGTCATAGTATAGCATGTCGTCCAAAATCACGTAAAAAAGTCATTATAGCATGTCGTCCGAAATCATGGAAAAAAGTCATAGTATAGTATAGTATGTCGTCCAAAATCACGTAAAAAAAGTCATTATAGCATGTCGTCCAAAATCACATAAAAAAAGTCATAGTATAGTATGTCGTCCAAAATCACGTAAAAAAAAAAGTCATAGTATAGCATGTCGTCCAAAATCACGTAAAAAAGTCATTATAGCATGTCGTCCGAAATCATGGAAAAAAGTCATAGTATAGTATGTCGTCCAAAATCACATAAAAAAAGTCATAGTATAGTATGTCGTCCAAAATCACGTAAAAAAAAAAAAAGTCATAGTATAGCATGTCGTCCAAAATCACGTAAAAAAAAGTCGTATTATAGTGTCGAACCACCGCGGAGTCGCCAATAATTTCAATTTCAGCCATGCCTGTTGTTGCCGTGGGTAACAGTATGACGTCAATATGTCAACAAGTAAAAATATCATTAGTATCACGATATAAATTTTTCATATATTAAAAATGATACCAGTATTATTGTGAACAAGATGATATGACACAGTCCTAGCACACAGTAGGCACATGATGTTAAACACGCAGCATGTGTACGACCCCTTCGTCTTCTTCATATTGTGTCCACACTCTACCTCCTCAGCGAAGTCTTTCTCCACCTCTTCAAACACACTGTAGATTTTGTCTCCACCAAACTTCGGGTCTCTTTTGATGCAGAACTCTGAAACAAAACGATCCAGTTATCACCTCATTTTATTCTCTTTAACCGAGTGGAGGAAAGTCTGACGCTGAGACATCAGACGAAGAGTTTTTACCTCCGCGCAGAGGAAAGAGGACGTGTTTGACAAAGGAGAGGACGCCATTGTTCTGGATGTTTCCCGGCTCACAGAAGGCCTTCTTCAGCTTCTTCTTCACGTCTGCAGCAGAGTCCAGCAGATCGATCTTTGACTCCTGAAACAGAGACGACAGTGTCACCAGCAGCAGGACATGTTCACACAGATCTGGACTCGTTTTATTTCAGGGTGACGTACTTCCTCTGAGGAGCTCATCTTGGTTCCAGTCAGTCCGGGGACCATCGGGTTCATCAGGTGGGAGCGTTTGGCGTAGCCCAGAGACGGCAGGTACTGCAGGCGGATGAGACACAGTCACAGTTATGTTTTACAGAATCTTATTCTGAAAACTGTTTCAGGGGATCAACCTGATTTCACATTTAGAGTTCAGCGCTTCTATCAGTGATCTTCTGTTTTCATAGGCAGGTGCAGCTAATTCACCTACTGAATCCCTGTCCAGCATCAACTCAGACATTCACAATATCAGTGCTGTACAAGCCGCCATGGTACCGTGACCGCTGTAAAAAATGAATACAGCAGAGGTTACGTATCCACAGAAGCTGCACTGAAATCAGGCAAAGAGGAACCTTACTTTAAAGTCTTACTTTGATGCAAAGACTGTTTTAATTAGCAGGAACGTAGCACAACATGCAAGTATATTCTTTTTGTTTTTGCATTTTTATGGTTCACTGATATATAAACATACTTTTTGATTTTTCTTTGTAGTAATCTCATTTGGTGTTTCATATTGCCTGTTGTAGTTATGTCCATTTTTTATTTTTGTCGTCTACGTTGTCTGTCTGTAACTTATGTTGCTGCCTGTCTCAGCCACGACACTTTTGAAAAAGATTTTTAATGTCAAGAGGTTTTTCTGGTAAAAATAAAGGCAACATAAAATAAAATAAAACAAATTAAGAAAATAAAAAATAAAAAATAAAATAATAAAATAAATTAAAAAAAGACATAATAATAATAATAATAATAATAAATAAAATCAAACAAAAGAAAACAAGCAGCTGTGACTGAAGGACTGACAGAAATGAGGGAAGATGGAGGCGGGTGGTACCTTCTCTGCCAGAGTGAAAATCTTCCTCTGGTCCACTCCTCCGAACTGAGCGTCCACCTTCAGGTACTCTTCATCCAGAGCCTGAGGGAGAACAGAAAACACATTTACTACACCTGTCATTCATAATGGCACATGATGATGGTGTTGTTTTTACTGTAATAATTTTATCAACGGGGTTATAAAAAGACTCACTGTAATATTAAATCACTGCTCAACAGCAGAGCTGAGACGATTTACGAGCTTAAACCGGTTTCCTTTTGTGAAAACCAGTTAAACCGGCGTTTCTCATAACGACACATTCCAGCAATCAAAAAGTCTAGTCTTGGCGTCCTGTGGCGACAGCATCAGAGCACCTAATGTGCTGTACTAGAAATAATCAATATCTGACAGGCAGGTGACATGGAGGAGATCGTATTACAGTTGAGGTGGGAGGGAGAGGATCGCTGCACCTTGTGTTTGTTTTCTAGAAAGGTGATGTGTTTTTTGGGGTGATGAGAGGAGACAGAGTTAGCCTCTAAAGAAAACTAAAACTGCATCAGTGTGGCAACATTTTAGATTTCAAGCCAACGCAAAACATGTCCTAAATGACCACAAGCAACACGGTGTGCGTTTTGAGCTGAACTTTTGTCGGACGTTTCTATTTATTCCTGTCAGTCGCTTTGAAAGCGCTGCAGTGGACGAGGAGTGACTGATTCATTGAGATGAAGTGAGGAATTCTCCGTGTGACACCTTCTATTTTACCAAAATCAGGTGTCAGCTGACTGAAGGGAGACCATTCAGATGAAGCTTCTGGTAAACCACCATCACTACTAACAAGCCAGGCTCCTCTCTGTCGGCTGTACTCTGTGGAGCCACACACACACACGCTGCGTCTTTAACCTCGTGGAAAATGCGAGGTCAGTCACTGAGCACTACTCCTGTGCCGACTTTAAAGGGCTGGGAGGCAGGTTGCATCTGAGGTTGCTAAGCGACCATAACCAGCACCGTATCACAGCCTATTTACAATTAACTCGGCTGCTGAGTCACGTGCAACACCTGGCAAAATTCGGTTTACAGGTCCAGTGTTTTGCTGAACATAAAACTGGTTTAAACATTTTTACAGCAGCCTACTGAGCAGCAGTGAGATGAATCCACTGCCCCCTGCTGGACGGAGTTATTACCTGCAGTCCAGGGTAGAGCAGACCGCTCAGCAGGGGATGCTCCACCTGTTTGACGACCTCAGCTCCAGCCTTCTTAGCATCATGCTCCGTCACCATGGAGGACAGACGGTACACGTCCAGAGTGTACTCTCTGTCAAACATAAACACACAGACCTTAAGCATCCGTCTGAGATGGCAGCTGACGAGTCTGTGTCCGATCATGTGAAGTTAAATAAATGCACATGAAGGCACCACCGACCTGCTGAGCTGGTAGTCCGTCCCCTTGATAAACTTGAGTTTATCCAGCGGCACGCCGATGCTCTCTAACATGGCCTTGATGACCTGCTCGTAGTACTTCACCCTGAGCTCCAGCAGCTCCCAGGGAGCCTTCATGTTGTCTAGGTAGGCGTGTAAGTCTGCGAAGAGAATCGTGACCTGAGGAGACAAAGAGGAAACAAGCTCTGATTTAGCAGGAAGTGCAGATTGAATCAGATCCTTCAACAACAGACAGACGTCCTCACCTCACATCCTGCCTTCAGGAAGTCTGCGATCTTGGACATGGGGACAAAGTACGCTACGTGAGGTTTGCCAGTGGTCGCTGTGCCCCAGTACACCTTCAGCTCTCGCTCCTGAAGAACCTGCTTCACCTTCTCCTCTCCCAGGACCTCCTGCAACACACACACATGTATAAGACGTGTTCCATGACACCAAGCTGCTGCAACACTTGAGTCACTGTGTGTCTGTCTGCACGTCCCACCTGAAGGTTCCTGGTGATGAGGTGGAACTTCTCATCCGGACTCAGCTGATCTGCCATGACGCAGAGCCTTCTGATGAGGAAGAGATGAGGCATTGTTATCAATCAGAGGCAGTGGCTTCGTTTCATTTTGTCTACACAGGATATATATTTAGTTATTCCATTAAATATGTGGTGACAAATATGATATCAGTATAATTTTTCACCATTTCTAAGATGTTTTCAAAAAACCGTGATGGTAAATATCTAGAATAAATATGTGGAAATACCACTAATACCATGGTAAGAAATGGATATATGTTGGTATACTGTCACAATAGGGTTACAGCAATATGAGATTTTCATAGTATCACAGTATTACAGACTTTATATTACCATCAGTGCTGCAACCCTGAATCATATAACTAGCATTATAACAGCGTGGTTTGACATGTAGATTTTTTTTCTTCCTGTTTTACAAATATCACGACGTGTTGACTCAACTGTTTGATAGAGGCCTTATGTTGTATGTTTAAAAATGAGATCTGTTGATATTTGGTATTATTGTCCAGAGAAAATAAAAAATGTTTAGAGTAAAAATGTCCACTGATGTTTTCTTAGTGTGGATTTGGGTTGCAGCGATACACCTGTTTAAAGGTGCAGTTATGACGCTGAATAATAGCCAGAAGTGTTTTTGCAGAACATTATGATGTCACAGTGAATCTGACCTTTGACCTTTTGGTCAACACTTTATCCTGTTAGACACAGGGCTGCATTGTATATTAGCTGAATTTGCTTCTCTATGATATTGAACCGGTCAGATAATTAAGCTTTATTTTAGTTATTTTATAAAAGATTAAACTTTTTACACAAAATGGTTTCAAGTTTCAGTTAGAGCAATAAAATGTCTGTTCAACTAGAAACAACTCTTCTGTTCTCACCCCTTTAAGGCTCACTGATAATAACATACATTCTATCATATCGTGAAACCGCGATGTTTTCTGACACGGTTATCGCACTGTGAAAATCTCACACTGTTGCATCATTAATGTGACACTAAAGGGCCATCAGTGAGGATGTGTCCTGAACTTTGACACTTTCTGAAAGTTAATAAAAGCTGAATTCACCATGAGACCGCACGATAGTGAAAAGCTTTCCACATTTCTATCAGAGAGAGTTAAGGAGTTAGCCGCTGAGACACGAAACGCAGCTCGACATGAAACTGACTCGGAGCTCAGAGTTAAAGCTACCGGCTAACGTTTGCTCTGTTTAACTACTATAAACCCTCAGTTTCCTCTCCGTGTCAGACACGAGTCACTCGGTCATCTTTAAGGTAATATGCTCGTGAGCTCACCGGCTAACTCTCCCGTAACGTCACGGTGATAATGAATGAACGAGCCAGCTAGCAACACAACCATGTGCAGCTAACGTCAGCTAGCTCCGCTAATGTCTCGGGTTAAAAACTACAACCTCTGTAGTTCCTACCGTGACATATGAAGTTTATCTAACAGCAGAAACAGTCTGCCGTTAAACCGTACAGTATACGGTGCTGACTCACCTGTAAAGCTGTCTTGTTACACAGAGCTGTGAGACAGTGGAGCCGGCTGAGAGGAGCTGTCAGTGTGTTGCATCAGCGCTAACTGCTGCTCTGAGATCGACTCACATCACACTCACAGGGGAAACTAACAGAGAGCAGAGCGCATCGATCACTTCTTCTTCTTCCCTCAGTTTAATGGCGGCTGGCCAACCTGCTTTCAGGTGCATTTGCGCCACCTAGCGACTGGAGTGAAGAGCAGTATAATAATAATAATAATAATAATAATAATAATAATAATAAATACAAAATAATAATAATAATAATAATAATAAATACAAAATAATAATATATCAGTGAACATATATAATATGACATACGGGGCAGTAAGGGGGAGACAGGACAAATAATTTTATTAAACATCGAGGAGGTACTTATGTTTTTTTAATTTGGCTCAGGGGCGGGACATGCACGTTTAAATGGTTGTATTTTGTATTTATTTTACCACCAACTTTTTAAATCTCCAAAACAGAAAACAGCAATGGATTTTTTTTCTGAATATGTATATATATATATATATATATATATATATATATATACACATATATTTGGGGCAATAATACCAAAAATTAATGATTTTTTTTTTCATGATGTTTTACACAAGTATTTCACCCTCACTATGATGTCACTGCCTGTTATCCTCGGCTCTGTCTGCTTTTTTCTTTTTGTAAAAAATGATAAAATAAAAATGAAACAATTATAATTCATTCATTCATTCATTCATTCATTCATCTTCTAACCGCTTCATCCTCTTGAGGGTCGCGGGGGGCTGGAGCCTATCCCAGCTGACACTGGGTGAGAGGCAGGGTTCACCCTGGACAGGTCACCAGACTATCACAGGGCTGACACATAGAGACAAACAACCATTCACACTCACATTCACACCTACGGACAATTTAGAGTCACCAGTTAACCTGCATGTCTTTGGACTGTGGGAGGAAGCTGGAGCACCTGGAGGAAACCCACACTGACACGGGGAGAACATGCAAACTCCGCACAGAAGGGCTCCCACGCCCGGGATCGAGCCGGCAACCCTCTTGCTGTGAGGCGAGAGTGCTAACCACCACACCACCGTGCCGCCCACAATTATAATTATAATTTATAATTATTATTATCAATTTTATTTATGAAGCACATTTCAAAACAGAGTAACAAAGTACTTTACATGGTTGATCCTGGATTTAAAACAATGACGATTTACGCAAATAAAATGAGGCATTTTTAAGAAATACAAAAAAACAAAATAGAAATAAACAAACATAAATTAAAATTAAATTAAATTGAGTTAAAAAATAAATCAAATAAAGATAAAATACCACCACTGAGGCAGATAAGAAAAGTTGTCAGCTAACTGCCCTGTAGACTGCACTGAGGGAAATAAAATGAAACTATTATAATAACACAAAAATAAACGAATACAGCAGATGACAATATGTCATAACAACAATAATAATAAAATAGGACATATATAAAATAACCAGTGTGCTAAAATTAATAAAGTCTTTTACTGTGAGTTCTTCAAGCAGAAACCTTTTTTATGAATTCAGAACCAAACTCAGACACTAGGTGGCGATAGGCTTCCATAAATGATGCTCAGTGTGTAAATGTAACTGGAGCTGTGGTAGGAGTCTGAGGAGCTACTGAAAGTTTGTAATCTCTGTAAAAATCAAAATAATCAGTTAATAATTTCTCCACATCATACAACATTTGACTGGTAAATACAGGGACATAAATGACTCATTTATTCCGTCATTATTTTGCACAGTTTTGAAGCTACGTTGGCCCCAAGAAGAAGATACACTTGATTAATCTCTGAGGGGAAATTCAGTTGTTTCCCTCAGTTCTCACACACACAGGCCCGAAACAATGCGAATAATTCAGAACTCAGAACTACACCTGTGTTCAAAGAAGAATTCACATGACATTAGAGATGGTGCCGTTAACTACAGGCCATATGCAATAAAAATGAAAACCTGTGTCTGTTGTGATTTCCTTTCCTTCCCTTACGATACAGTCACTAGTTTAGACTCAAAGTCTGTCAGACTGACGAGCTGAGCACATCTGAAGTCTCAGGGAGGAGTCGTGACTTTAAATATAAAAGTGTCAGTAAGAACAAGAGAGAAACAGAAAGGAGGAGAAAGTACCAAAACTTCCTCTGGGTATTTTATAAACATTTTCCAGAGGGGTGTGTGTGTGTGTGTGTGTGTGTGTGCCTTTATAACTAGTGACTAGGGTGCACTGGGGTCCATGGTAAGTACCTTACGCCACTGATTGTCATTATCTTTTCAGTGACTCTCTTCACACTGTGATGACGTTAAAATGTCTTCATGTCAGCTGCTGTTCAAACTGACTCAGTCTATCACAGCTGTTTGACGTAAAGAAACGTCGACACCTCGTTCACAGTACACTTATCAATTAGTATTTATTAACAATATCTTTTTTCAATCTCAACATCTCTTCTTAAATAACTACAGTACAGTGTATATGGGTTCATTTCACAGCCACAAATATCAAAGATTTACAGCTTTACATACAATATTTACACATATGCACAGGAGGCGTGGTCACAAGGCGTCTGTGTGTCCCTGCGGGGTTAAAGCTCACACATCTGGCTACAGCCTCAAGAGTCATGAGGGAGGGTCACTGACACGTGACGAAATAAAACAGGGCAGGGTTTAAAGGATGTACAGTTATTACAGGGTTAGTGGGTGAAGATGGCACCGAGTGGGCACGTGCAGAAAATCCTCTGCTCAGATACACGGGAAGAAAAAACAAACAAAATATAAAGCAAAAGAAATATGAACATTTTGACATGAGCAACACGGCTGTGCGAAACAACACGTTGAAGATGCAACAGTATGTATAACATATGAAACTGTATGTACACATTTCCATATCAACAGATATGAAATCTGTCAATCCACACGTTCATGTCGAGGATTGAGATGTTTACAAATCATTCTTCCTTCAATAAACAAACATATGTACAACATTCGATACACACATGCAGGAGGTCACAACATGTTCACTCCTCTGACTTCCAATCTTGTTTTTTTCACAATTATGTGCTTCCCTTTTCCAATGCATATGGCAGAGATAGTCGCTATGGCAACATGCATTAAAAGGCCTGTAAATGTTGGGTTTTTTTGTTGTTGTTTTTTTAAATAAAATATGACTGACATTTTTTCAGGTTCTGAAACTTTTCCAATTCGGTACGAACCTCGCAGGCCTCACGCACACGTTTAAACACTGCGAGGAGCACGACTGCAGCAAACATGAATTCATAAACAGTAAAATCAAAACTAATAAATATTTAAATATCACTAAGTCTGTACCGGCTGAAGTCACCGCTTTGCTCAGTTTTTAGGAAGTGGGAAAAAAATGCTGTCTCTGTCTTCAGTAGCTGTCCTATAAATACGATAATGTAAAGGCCAAAACACACCGGCGGCGAACGCCACGCGTCGAAAAGCACGCCCCTATTATTTTCACTGAACAACCCCTCACACTCTGCTCCTGTGGCAGCTCGACTCCTCTCCTCACCATGCATGTATAAAGAAAACTTTGGTCTCGTCTCTTGTCTCATATGTGACAAAGACCTGATGAGGAGAGAAATATCTCGAGCTACAAGACCCACGATCCCGTCATGACAAAGACAGTGGCCAAAAAGATACTTCCTGGCGAGTCACAGCTCTGGAGATCGGCTCTTCAGGTGAGAATTTGAATTTAATTTGCAGCCGTCCACACGTGATTTTAAGCTAACGCAGAGGTGGAGGAAGTTCAGATCTTGCGTTACATGGTCGTCTGTTGCCGAGCTGCAGCACGACGCGTCCATGGTGTGCTAGGGGCGGCACTTCATGTGCGTCACGTCACGCCGTGCCGGTGTGTTTTCAGGTTAAGTCACGTAATAGCAGACCAAGTGCATTTACGGTTGTAGTGGTTTCAGTTCGATGGCGTTGCTGCTCTGCTCCAGCATCACATTATGAAGGCTTCTTTAACAAAACAAAGCCAGTGGGAATGAGATGGAAACTAACTGGCTAACTGGTGAACGTAAACAATGAGGATTAATTGTAAAAATTACAAAACACATTTTAACAAGTTCAAAAATAAACACTAAGTCGATGTCTCGAGCAAGCGACTGACACGCGGATTAGTTTGTCAGTTAATCATGTCTGACCCCAGAGAGGGGCGTGTTAAGGCGTCGTCACCGATTGTTCAAGTTTCTCTCGATGTTCAGGACTAAAGCGTTGTCGTTAATGCTCCAAGTTCAAGGACTGTTCAGCTCTAGCGAGTAGCACCGATAATGGAAGCACTGACACAACGTGCTCCATCACATTTCAGAGTTTTGTGCAATTTCAGCTGAGAACAAGGCCAGCCCTTAAAAAAAGATTTATCCGCAGCACTCAAAAGACGTGTTTCATACAAAAAGTAAGGCTTTGAGATCGGACTGGACGAAAGAGGAGAGTGAACGTCATGCTGGGAAAATGTCACAACTGCAGAGGGAGGATGTTTTATTTATAGTAAGGCCTCAGCTTGGCTGAAGCGTTGACACTTTTGAGTCTTGTAGACTTGGATCAGCAGCATTGTGATTGGACGAGGCAGTGTCTGTACAGTATGATCCGACAGGCCCAGGTAAGTTGGTCCCGCCCAGTGCAAAATGCCTGTCCATCACCTGATTGGTCCGTGGCTCTCTAACAGGTGCTACACCATGTTGGACAGTTCTGTTGAGTCTGTTTCTGAATCAACCTCATTGTCCCTGCAAGAAAATAAAACGTGTCTTCAGTTGGAGTTTTGCTTCAGTGACACAAACACGTGAAAGACTTTTGGAAGCAAAGCCTCACCTCTGTTCCTGCAGCAGTTTGCGGTTGCCTTGCCTCCTCTCCTCATTGATCGGGTACGAGTACAGGATGACCAGGCCGATTATGATGAGAGCTACGGGGGCAGCGGAGACCAGCACTTTCAAGGTTATATCCACTTCCTGTGGTTGAGTGCAGCCTCGACTGATGTAGCCTGCAAAACTATGAAGAAGACACATCGTTATGAAACTGAGATGTGTTCATGTGGAGTCAGTCGTCAAGTGAAGTCAAGGTCTTGATGTGAGGACAACATTCCCACCAGATCACTGATCAAAGGCCACACTCTGCTGCCGAGTCATGTGGCACACACACACACACACACACACACACACACACTACAGCCTTACTGTACTTGACTCAGTGAGAGCTAAAGGAATTTGTTGCTTTGATGTGGGATTTAAGTTCTGGGAGATTTGGCTTAGCCTCATTTAGACTTTTGAGTTGTGTCTCAGTGCATCAGATAAAAACCATGAAACACCAGCAATCAGGGTTTGAATCAGAGTCCTGCAGCGGGTCGGGTATCTGTGGGTTTCCCACTAAAAGCTAAGTAATGGGTAAAATATGAATTCCGTTGTTAGGCGAGGAACATTAATATGCAAAGAGCGCATAAGGCTCGTGTCTGCGCCACAAAGCAACACAACTATATCTCCTGCTAATCTGCAGTGTGATGAACGATGAAGGCCAAGAGGAATAATGCTGCTAACATCACCTCACTGAATACCCGTCCTTGTCCAGCGCCAACTCAAACGCTCATATTATCACCGCCATACAGGCCGTCAAGGTGCCGTGCACCAGCTTAATGTGAGGCACTGGAGCCTGTGAGGGTTTAATCACGGGCGCGGCTGTGACTTAATGACGGGTTACAGGTCGGTTCTTGCACTGAGCTTTACAGGTATGGGCGGGTGCTGATTTTCAAACAGGCTCCTGTGCAGGACTCTGGTTTTAATAACCTATATTATAGCTTGTGTGTGTTTAAGCCAATACTTACTCTAAACTGAGTGTGGAGATGCCGAGGGAGACTCCAGAGGCAAACTTGGTGAAGAAGACGTAGAAGGAGTAGAAGAGAGCTTCATGGCCGGTGGACTCGGGGTTGTGCACTTGGAAATCGTCGACAACATCAGGCAGCATAGACCTGAAGAACACAGACAGTTACGGTCACAGTCAGTTACATACGGTCCATGTGTATTATAAATCAGAATAAAAACATGGTAAAGAGTCAGCAGGAGTTTTACCAGGGCAGCAGGAAGGCTGAAGCCACGCCGACTCCGGCAGCGAAGGAGCAAATGTAGGTGACGATCAGGTTACTCTTTATACACACCACCAGGATCATGAAGGGGACCACAGACTGGAAAGAAGAGAAACACATCAGACCACTGAAGCTGTCACTCATTCACTTCATAAAACAGGTCTCTTAATGGCACCAGAGATGTTTTCCTGAAACTCCTAGAATATCACTTAGCTGCTGTCAGTCTGACAAGAGGTGGTGTTTGGACGTGACTGTGGGCCTTACCAAGCTGCCAGTGAAAACCGCCGTCTTCTTCCCGAAGCGAGTCAGAAACCACTGCCAGAAGGGGATGGCCAGAGTGGCAGAGAGCTGAGGGGGGAAAAACATTCAAAGTCTGGTTAACCAGGTGTTTTTGTTTTGACTCACATGCCGACAAACTCGCCAGTAAATTCCACACAGGGCCCTCTATTACAGGTTCACATGGTTGTGCAGAAGTAGGAAGGGGAAGACCCTCTGTGCCACATCACAGTCAAGAAGTGTGACATTAGAAACATTCTCAAAATGTTTCAGTTTCGAAGTGCGGTGATGCAGAAGCACTTTTGACCTCTCATACCTGCCAAACACAACAGTGGAGACAGAAGACAATATGGCTTCTACGACTCTTCCCAAAACACATTAAAGCTCAATGTGATGCAGAATTCCACAGAGTTTATCCATTGACTCTGCAGGAGGGGGCGCTCAGATCGCTTTGACCTCTGACCCCTCCATGTTTGACTAAGGAAAGATAACAGTGGTGTTTTGCTACGAGTCAAACAGCCTCCCACAGTAACTCCTCACAGTCTCGCTGCTCACTCATGTGTCACATACATTGTTCTGTGGTTTTAAAAATGTTTCATGTGGTTTCTTCACTTCCTCTCCTTCTGCAGATATGATCGTCTGGTTTCATCAGCAGAATGTGTGAGTCTGAACTTCCATCTTCGAAGCCACCAGCCTCTCCTCTACGAGCCTTATCAGCCTCTCCCTCAGTATTCAAACATAATTATCAGTTAATAGGTTTTATCTTCTGAACAGAGCTCATAAAGCACCTTTTACACAACTGACCTAGCACAACACAGCTACTCCTCCGACCTGAAACACTGTCCAGGCCTTAAAATAACTTCATTTGTGGTGGTTTGTTGCAGTTAATGAAATCCTCACTGCTCTCACACGTATCGTTATATCTGACCTTTAAGATTCAAAAATATATTTTAATACCAAGCGACAGCAAACATTGTTTAGAGGAAGAGAGTCACGACACAGATGCTCTAATGTAATTAAAGTTGTTTCAGAACACAGACTGTTAAAAGTGAACGCACAGACCGATATCTGTTCATTCTTCAGCAGCCAAAACCAAACTTCTCTGTCTCATATGTTGTGATGTTGAGCGTCACCACGACACCAAACACAGGTCCTCTGAGGCAACATATCCGCAGAAGTCTGTAGTGAGAGTGCACCAAATAACTGAGCTGATAGCCCAGTATGACAGATCTACCTGACTCCTCACACGTTCATTTACAGCTTGACGAGGGGGGGGGACGACTACTACTGGATGCACTTCAGACATCATGAGGTTCGGACCTGTGCTGGGAGGAAGTTTCAGTAGCTGGACCTCTTTGAGTTTTAGTTACATACCCCTGGTCTCCAGTAAAATGCACATCAGGAGATGGGCATATCTTCCCCACTCTAATGCCTGTTAGTTTGATTTGTTAAACTCATCTCTTTAGTATTAATATCTGAAGTTTCTGAGGTCAGTGTGACATCTCATCAAAGTCCTGCAGGTGAGGATTAGGATCTCTTAGTGCTGCTTACGGAGCGGTTCCTCTAAAAAGGTATTTCACTAAATAAATGTACTGTAACATCCCCTCCCTGCCTCGCCTCTGTAATCCTCTCCATAAAGTAAAGGATCAAAGTGTGTAATCTCTTCAACCTCAGCAGCCAGTTCACTTCTGCTGTGCTGCTACACAAAGTAAATCTATGGATTAATTGGCTTTAATACCAGGATGAGGATCTGAAGTGATTCTTTGATAGGAGAGAGCTTTTTATCCTCTGAGGTCAGGACAGAGGAATGAAAGCAGAATCAAGCGTGGCTCCTGAACTGTCTGTGGGAATGGGATGGCATTCAGGCAGAGCGGTCAGAGTGGACACTCATCAGGAGACACTGCTGTCTAACCGAGGACAGACCAGCTTTGGAACTGAGGACAATTTATGTGTTTGTGCTCCGAGGGAAGCTTTTGTCTGCGCTCTGAAACTGATGGCTCACCTTCTTCATGTGCTGATGGAAATGCGGTCGTTGCTATGGGAACAGTGTGGCTATCTGCCCTAATGTCTGAAAATGCCACCTAAGTGAGTGTATTTGTGTGTGTGTGTGTGTGTGTGTGTACTCACCATGATGACCAGCAGTATATTCTGGAAGTCGTTCCTGAAGCCCAGTGTGGAGCTGCAGAACAGAGCAAAGTTTCCCTCCAGGAGCTGCAAGAAAAACCACAGAGACTCACTCAGTCATGTTCTACTGACTAATGTGTTAATGTGTTAATGTGTTCACACCGGGCGCAAACAGTACAATTTGTGTGAGTGAATTACACGTGAAGTCAATGTTAAGACATGAGGAGACGCAAATGACGCGAAATACACACATTAAGTGAGCAGCGTGATTTTGCGTCATATGCTTATTTACAAGAGTTGAAAAATTTGTACTTCAGCAACCAAGTTGCGCCACAATAGCCAATCAGCATTGAGATCCTCTGGGGGCATATGATGCAGAGGACGCTCCGGCGGAAGTTCATTCATCGATTCAGCGATTTCACGTGCGAACGACACGAGTCAACACAAAATATTCTAGCATTCAAACTTGCGTGAGTAACTCAACGCAAAAAATTTGCAGTGCATTTAATGTGAACACGATATAATACGGGTGGAGGAAAAACGTTACAGCAAAGTATTGCGATCCTTTTGTGTGGCAATATTGTATCGTTACACAGACACCAAGTATCGATTTTTTTTTATTATCTAAATTATTAATATTACAAATACAAATTAAACTTTAGGTAGCCGACTAGATAATATCATCAGATGCTTTTTCAGTTTAAAAGATACATTTTGCTGCAATAAAAAAGACTGAAGTGAGACAGACTAGCTATTTTCTTTTATTCAATAAAACTGTTGACAAAGTTTCCTTCACAGATAAAATTTGCCACTGAAATAAGGTAATTAATTGTACATATCGTATCGCAATTCTCAGCATATCGCAAAATTGCAATAATACAGTGTCATGATAATATCACATTGCACATACCCTAACTAAGCTCATAGAAAAATGTATGTATGTGTGTGTGTCTCCATACGTACCATGAAACCCAGCGAGGTAAAGAGGAAGACCGTGACCAGTTTGGCGTACGGTCCATGTCCCATCACCAGCTTGATGCCCTGGAAGAAGCCCATTGGCTCCGACCTGGGACGACTCGACTCTGGACAGAGGAAAAAAACAGGAAAGAATTACATCAACTTGAAAACATTTTCCGACCATGATCTTAACAGTTCATCTTTGACAAGAAGAGGCCAGTCCTCTACTGGATTTCTATTTATGCCGTCGCTGATCACGACGCTTTCCATTTACAGATTTGTCTCAGTGTTTAAAGGTGAACTGCAGCAGGTCGTCGGTAGCGTAGTGGATAGTGCCGGCGCCCCATGTACAGAGGCGATGCCTTGCTGCAGCGGTCGCAGGTTCAACTCCGGCTTGCAACCCTTTGCTGCATGTCAACCCCCACTCTCTCTCTCACCCCATTTCAATCTGTCCTGTCCATTAAAGGCAAAAAGCCCAAAAAAATAATCTTTAAAAAAAAAAAAAAAAAAAAAGGTGAACTGCAGGATTGTTGGTTACTGTCTAAAAAATGCTCCCCAACCCAACCAGCCTGCTGCTGTTAAACGTCATCACGAAGGGCAAGCTGTCAGAGTTAAAGACAAATCCCTGCCACGCTGGGCTGACGGCCCAAACCAAGCCAAACCAAGCCAGGTCAACACATGACAGCCTGTGTGCTCTCACACAGCGTGTCAGGCCACAGTCACACCACAGTAAACTGCGACAATAGTCAGCTTCATTGGACTAGAGTGGATGACTGCTCTGTCTCATTAGAGACCTCTGTTCATCCAATCAGGAGGCTGCACCGAGCAACTAGTGATTTGTTTGTCATAGTTTAATGGTGAGAAAGTTTCAACAGTTGTTATTCAAACCCAAAACTCAACTGGCTTGTTATGTGTAGTGCGACATAAACAACAACAGTTTCTCTCCTCATTTTGGCTTCGTGTCAAACTCAAATTAAGGCTGTTAAACGAGTAGATAACAGCATCTCAGTTAAAATGATGGAGCCAGTTTGATGTCTTACCTTTAAGCTCTTTCACACCGAAGAAAAGAACGATGGCACACAGGACATACATGATGCAGATGACACCTGAAGCTATCATGTAGGCTGCTTTCTGTGAGGAAGGAACCAGACGACAGTTAGCAAAGTTAGCACACCTCCATTTAGTCCCATATTAGACATTAGCCTTCCTCATCAGTTCTTGCTGTTTGCACAGTGAGCTCATTATTAGCCTGGACTCTCTATCAGCTTCGTTTGTTTACCGTGTGTTCCAGGGAAATGACATGCACTGAGTCATTAAGTCCAGCAGACAGAGAGGAGTTGCTCAGGTCTGCCATGATATCACCAGGTCCTGGGAGGCAGGGAGCGTTGGCCATGCCCACGATCTGCCCCTGGATAGCTGTACCAAGAACAGTGCCCAGAACCTCCACCGTCATCCCTGATCAGAGGAAACATTTAGTCAGTGAGGAGTTTACACAGCAGACTTGTCTTATAGAGAGTCATTTGAGTGTGATACTCACTGTAGGCTGTGGCTGAGTCTCTTTCCTTCTGCTCCGAGCTGATGAACATGGTGAGGGCGGAGTACGGCACATGGAAGCACTGATTTGCAAAGAAAAAGAAACAGGATGAGAAAAATGGACACAGAGGATTGACACAACTCTCAGAGTCTTTGCAAAATAAGGAAATACGTGTATTTCCTAAATAACTGTTCCTTTACGTGAATAACTTTAGCTTATTGTGCAATCAGAGGATTTCTTCACAAAATTTTACGGATATTTATGTATTTTGGAAAATTTGCTTCACACTGCAAAGTTCAAATCAGTTTGGAAATTAAAAATAACCATGTTATTTCACATTGACCCCACAATAACCTTTTATTTCCCAATAAGGGGCTGAGTGTGAATCCTATTGGGAAATCAAACTCGTATTGCACATATGAGACAACAGAGTGGTCCCTGGGAGTGTCTGTGGAGGCGAGACTGTGGCACTCACTGTTTGCAGGGTCTGGAAGATGCAATAGAAGAAGAGGTACCAGATGACTTTGCCGTTGTCGAAGGGAGGCACGTACCAGATGAGGAAATAGGAAAGCACAGCCAGAGGGGTTGAGAGCAGGATCCTTCATGTGGACAAAGGATTGGAGGAGAGCAGAGACGACAACAACAACATCAGTGGACGAAACGTGATCTTACTCGAGTGTGAAACACGCTCACTCTGTAAACAATTATCAGCCTTTATGAGGAGAGGGGACACTCGTTACATAACTAACTGTGGCCAATTAAGCGTGACTCTCATTCAGTTTGTGCCAGCTTCCCTCAGCTCAGCTCTGTTTGGTGTTTCATGCTGATTATCAGTGTTCACATGCACGGTGCAGGTGGAGCTGGTTATGTGATGGTGTGACAGTGATGCTGAACAAAACTCAGCTTGCATGTGTTTCTTCATGTACAAATGCCAGGAGACCCTCTGGTACGTGATCTTATGAGGCAACATGTTTGTGAAAACTGCTGCGGATAAGATCATATCAATTTGGTTTTGTAAACACATCCGAGCCATCTTTCACTCCTCCTCCTAACATCCCGTAAATGCCCACTATGAGGTCATGATGAGAGGGAAAAGCTGCAGGAGTAGAATTCCTTTAGTCACTTCCTTCCCCCTGTTTGTGTCTTCCTATGGTCAGATCCACACTCTCCAATCAGATGCGAGATGAGTGAGATCAGCCACACCTCTGGAAATAGGAGTCTGGCTTGTAGAACAGGAAGCAGCAGCCCGGCCATCCTGCTTGTGAGTCTAGTTTCTATGGGAGTCATTTTTAAAAACAGGTGATTCATCCTCAGACAGGAAATGAAGTCACAAAGGCATCGCTACAGACTCCAAGGAACGGCGTGTCACTGTGATGATACAGAAAAACTGACGCAATTTCTTGCCATGTCTCCAGCTAATATCCAATCAATGTGCTCCATTCACAGCCAAACTTTGATGATCAATATGTGTTTTAAAGAGAGAGTAAAGTCAGGAGCATTCAGCTGACTCTCGTGTGCATGGGATGTGATTGTGAACTGTGCACTCGTGCAAAGTCGCTGAGGGAGCGTGCAGGAGTGGTCTGCAAGTTACAGCAGATATTTTATCTGGAGATGACAGAGTACTTAGGAATGCTTTTCTCAAAGCATGTTTCCTCCGTGCCAAACGACACAACACCCACCAGATTAGGCATGGTACATGATTTAACTCAAGTGTGTCTATCAGAGAGAATGGAAGCAAAAGCATAAAGACTGAATCTCCTTTCTCCCTATGTGGTGCCCTAAAACATTCTCCAGAGCTGAGCCAAGACGTGCACTGTGCTTGCAGAAGTGCAGTGACACAGTGCACCATATAAGTCCTGGAATCAGATTTAAACCTCCTCTGAAATAGCTGTGCTGAGTACAGAGGGTGATTTCAGCTCTCCAAGTTAATTTAGCAGGTGACAGCTTTTAGTCTGGTGCGTATTAACTGGGGAAACCTTTTTATGGGCTGACAGCAAAATCCAAATTCATTCTTTTGGCAGCCATCACTGGGCTGGGTGGATAACCAGCTGGAGTGAAGCAGGCTGATTTTCTGTTCATGCTTCACGCTCTGACTCCAACTAAGAAAATCAAAATATATCATGTTTAATGTGAAATTTATGCAATGAAAAGCTCGTCGTAACCTCCAGTAAGAAACACAGTCAGTATGTGTTGAAGGAGTGACATAAACTCTGGACACCTAACAGCCAGCGTCCAAATACATTAATTGAAATGGATGTTTAGGGAACAGCAGGAAACCTGCAGTCTGTCACTGTGAGTCCAGCCGCTCTGCAGCGACAATGCGTCTTATTCTATCACCGCTCCACGACTTGAACTCTAGTAAACTCCTGGATTCCTCAGCCACTCTTCAAAAAATCCTACTAGAGCCATTCATAGCTGAAAGTTGAGTCCTCATTGGCTCCTATGTGTGGTGTGTTGTGGGCTGGACCAATGAGAGGCCAGTCTGACTCGTCTCCCCTCCCCCACTCCTACGCACAGGGCTTTTAAGGCTGGAGCTGTTCAGGCTGTTCTCAGGCACCGCACCCTTCCTCCTCACATCTTTATGGCTGAGCTGACTGTGATGTGACTGAACGTGCCGATCATTCCTCCATCCTTTCTTTCTCCTGCATCACCCACACCCACCCCACCCCCACCCCGTCCACGCCCCGTCTCTGACAATACCACCGTGTGCATCTCGCTTTGCACAGGCAGCATCAAGCATGACCCACTTATGAGATTCAAACATCAGCATCTTGATGTTGTCTGCACATCACAATAATAATCTTACTCCTCGTGTGCATATTAATTCAGTTCAGCTCAACAGATGTGTATGTGCATCAACATCAAGTCTAACCAAAGCAAAGCTATGTTTTTTAGTCACATTTCCAAAGTCTGCATGAATTGAGATGTGTTTTGGATTATAGAGGCCATTTGAATGAAAAACTACGTTCCATAACTGCAAACATGTCCATGTTTAAACAGAATGTTCACAGTGATGACTGCAGTATTTGGACATTCATAACTTTCACCAGTAACTGTTGCAAAAGCTGTCGTTCATTATTTTTGTCTGACGGTGAATTCCTTTCCAGCAGCACAGTAGTTTTCAGAGGGTTACATTTGGTTAGAAAACCTCTGTCACAACTCTTTTTGCAGAAGATGTGTAACTGCCGCCGCTCGATTCCATTTCACAAAGGAGGAACATTTCTGACACTTCTCAGAAAGTGCCAACCGACAGCTCGACAGGACGCTCACTTTCTAAATTAATCATGCAGGTGTTCTCCATGTTCGCACACCTGAGGGAACGTTAGCACAGGAGACCTTCATCTCCCAGTTGTGCCCCTTCTTCCACCAGGTGCAAACATTTCATTACCAACCAGGGAGATTATGTTTTTAATCAAGCAGGCGAGGGAGTAAATATGCATCAGCGCTGCATCTCCCTGTGGCGCTCATTATAAAGCTGCAGACACCCTCCGACATTTACCTCACCTCGTGTCGCCTTTTAGTCTGATCGCACTGTGGGCGTACTGCATGCTCCGAAACATAGAAGGGACAGTAGCTCTAAAATATCTTGTGTTGACAGGAGACTGGCTGACACTTCTGTAACCGACAGAGCCCGCTGACACCCCCATACCGCACTTCTCTTATGTAACACTTAGAATTCAACCCTTCTGACATGGGTCAAGAGTTCCTGCAGTTTTTGACAATGCAGAGACCACAGTCGTACAATCCTCATGAACAGACTAATAACTCCAGTGAGAGAAACTCTCGTAGGCAGCTCAGAGAGAGAGAGGTGGAGGTGTGGGGGAGGAGATGTAGCAGCTGAACAGAAAAGGGTCAGCAACCTCTCTGTGAGAAAGCCCTGAAGCACCACAGACCTCCCACTCCTTCAGGCTGGCCGCCACACACAGGCAGAGAGGACGCAGGGTGACGTTTTAACTTTAATTTGCTCTTCACACGGGGACTTCACAGACAGAGGCCAAAGTGATTTAACCTGACAGAAACAACCAAATACTTGGCGTCTTCTTTTATGTCTAATTTCAAAAATCTCAAGGGTCAGTCTGTACAAATGAGAGTGTTATCAAAATGAAAATTAGCTCTCGATTAAAATACACAGAGATCTGAACTGTCTCAGTTTTCTGGGGGAATTCTTTGTGTGCTTGCTTTAAGAAGCCGACTCTTTAGCAGGCAGGAGTTATATTTGTCAATGACATGCCAGAGGCCATGCTGTGGGAAATGTGCGCCTGCAAGAACTCTATATTTGCTTAGTAAAAAAACAACAACAAAGACGTAGTGCCTTTGTGTTTAGGCTTCTTCAGTAGTCCAGCCTCGAGCAGTACATTATCTTATAGGCTGTGTGTGCAGCAGCAGTTGTGTGTGAGCGCGAGGACAGAGAAGAGAGGGGAGGAGATGAGGCTTGACTTGACACGGTTGCATGTGAGGGCAATGCGGAAGTGGCAGCAGTTATTTCATCAGCATGACCTGTAATTACCCCTCCTGGGAGATGACCTCACAAAGCCCCGCCCCCAAACACTGACACATGTAACGTGCCTGTTTGGAAAACTTCCACTCGCAGCTCTGACTCACCACAACCCCCCGTCAGGCATTTCCAGCAGGAAGTACGTGATAAGTGCTTTAGTGACACATAACTAGGCTTCATCAATAACACGGTGAAGGAGATGTACGACAGAGACTCAGAGCTGATGCTAATGATCTACTAAAGAGCTCTACGATATAGATGAAGCTGCCACGTCCAACAGTGTCAGACTGTAGCTGGGACTCACCAAGGCAGCATGCGTCCAAAACGCGTCCACGGGCTCCGGGAGACCAGGAAGCCCACGGTGGGGTCAGTTATGGCGTCCCATGCACGACCCACGAACAAGATAATGGAGGCATAGAAGGGATCCAGCTGCCAAAGGAGAAGACAAAGATTAGTGTGATATTAAAAGTACAAACAGTTGCAAATTCAACTTTTTGCGGCCATAAAATATTACTCCAGGCACTGAGCGTGTACACCAGCACACCATCCACACTAGACTGACACCACGTCATGAGGAAGCTGACTGAGCACACACAGCCTGTGTTTGAGGAGTTTAACCAATAAGCTGTCTCAGGGAGCAGTAACTCAACAACATGACATTAAACTTGGCGCGACAGTGAGTAGTGTTTAGTTGGCAGTTTCCTTAGTCAAGAGACAGCAC
The DNA here is from genome assembly GCF_011397635.1 of Epinephelus fuscoguttatus. Lineage (NCBI taxonomy): Eukaryota > Metazoa > Chordata > Actinopteri > Perciformes > Serranidae > Epinephelus > Epinephelus fuscoguttatus. The sequence continues at coordinate 40,906,811 of NC_064768.1, read as the reverse complement.
TTAGACAGAGTCAAGTCAAACAGTAAAGCTGCCACTTGGCTGCTCAGCCCGTCTGCTGCTCATTGTACAGACGAGCCTGACTGGAGGCCAGGCAGTGGGATGAATGCTCCACTCCTGACTGTACAATCTGCACCATGCTGTGTCACCCAATAGACTCTTAATCAACAACTCTGGTAGCTGGACAAAGCTAAACCCTGGGAAGCGGCTGACTTACACGCTATTTTGGCCTCAACCATCAGATTAATGTCGGAGCCCATTAAAGCGAGCCCCTCCTCACCGCGCTCCCGTCACTCCCCTGCCCGGCATTTTTCAGAACAAGCCCCTGTGATCCTTTTGATACAGCCGAGCCACATCATGGAGTCAATAATGGAAACTTTTTCCACCTCTTCATTTTTCCAGGATAATCGCCTCCTTTGTTGGTGAGCTTTGGGCGGTCACAATGTCCTGTATGTGCCCCTGTGAGAGAGGTGAGCTGAGGGCACATACAGGATCACGTACAACTCTGTAAATGCCACCACACATTGAGCTGCAGTGGCTCAGGAGGTCCGCTAATCTGAAGATCGGTGGTTCGATCCTCGGCTCCTCCTCCAGTCTGCAAATTATACTTGGGTGAGATATGTACCCTAAATTAAGTGTGTGAGTGTGTGTGATTATTTAAAACTGAGTAGCACCTTGTACCTTATCATTCACCAGTGAATGAATGTGTGTGAATGGGTTAAGTAAGTGGTTGCAAGACTCCTACAGTGGCAGTATAGAAAGGACAGTACAGCATGCACAGTATGTTCCTGTTCCCAGTGAGGTGGGCCTTTAAGGGCGGCAGGGAGCTATATTAAGGCCTGTGTCATGAGAGTTTGACAGCTGAGGTCGTGGAGTTTTGTAATAATCTCAACCAACTCACCTGAGCTACGTCCAGCAGATAGATCTGCAGGAAAAATCCCAGGGCACACCCCGTGATCTGGTAGGGCGCCCCGCCGATGGCATAGCATATCTTGCTGCAGACTGACAACCTGTTACTGCGATCATGCTGAGGAAAAAGAACAAGGAAAGAGCAGAAAAATCACAGTTAATAAAGCTAAATTAGCATCTGTATCAGCCATAAAACTGGAGCGGGGTTTTAAGTAGTTTTACACAAGTGCAGACAAACAGCAGACATGACATCTGTCTGTCTACGAACAAGATAAAGCCAAACAAATACCTGACTTTAGGCATATTACTCATTCAGCCTGCTCTGAAGAAAGTGTCCTAAAGGCTCAGTATTTGCAGCTGCCCACAAACCTTTTCAGGCTTTGGCAGGGCCAAGCCCTCGTAATTATAGGAGGGGTCAATTCTGCAGAGTTGACTTGCAGCAGCTTAATCCTAACAGGGTGACAGCAGCACAGCAGTTACACCCCTGAGTTCCTGAATAGGTAACTTTCTCAATTCCTGTCTGAACAATTTAATCTTCTGTGTCGCTAATTTCTTATAAGTCCGATTAAGACAATCACAACTTTTTTGCAGAGCCTCTGAAGGAATGTGGCCTAAATTCTTAATCACCAGAGAGTCTGCGAGTGGCGAGTTCAGCTGGCTGAATGCGAAGCATCGTGTAGCGTGTTTGGCAGGAGTCAAGGACAGCCACTGGGAAACAAGAAACCCTTGGTGTTCCAACAAGTGGTCATTCTTCTCCATTTTCTCCACTGTAGATGTAATAATTTCCCCAGCAGACAGAGTCTAAACAACTCCTGTAATAGCGACACAAATCTCTGCAGATACGTGCCAGGGCATGACAACACCATGGTGTCACACACACTCAGAAAGCCAGGGTGACAGCACCTTGGCAGCAGCCTGAGCTGGATAAGTACACAACAGGTTTCCTGCCAGTTTGACCAGTGCCCTGATCACTCATGCCCACAGCGGGATGAAAACACACCCTCCTTTCTGACCAATGAGGTTGTGAGTGTGATCAGTGTTGTTTTCAGCCAGTCAAAGGAAAGGTCTGGGACAAACAATCAAACCTGTATCAAGAGGAAACGACCTTGAACTCCAGGCAAGTTTCACTGATCTGGACAAGAGGAAAACAGACATCGTCTCAGATCAGACCACAACACAAAACATCACCATGGTTGTGATTAAATGTCCCAGCCTGTGTTGATACACCCAACCTGGCCTTTGTTTAGGTGACAAAAAAACTCTGTGGCTGAAATCAGAAACAGACAGTTATTCAGTAGTAGTAGTAACCAAACACAACAGCTGGCATGTCATCAGCTCGACTACCTGGTGATTCATGTCACGTCTCCACAGTCGTGTAGATGGAAGTTATGAGGATCAAAACTGACGCTGGCATGTGATGTATCTGTCTATGACCAAGATAAATTTTGCAATCCAACTCTATTTCACAATATATAATGCCCAGACACCTGTTCTACCAGAATACAAGTATGCAAATGACACACATTTTGTCCCTCCCAGTGTTAACATGACATCGTGGTGAGTAAACCCACAGCATCATGTATTTATAATAGGAATGTATTACTGTCATTCTCCTCACATGGCTGTGAAGCAATCCACTTAAAACACTCCTCTCTGCATCCTGATCACTGACAGTAAAGAGGAATGTGTCTCCTGATGTCTATGACTCACACAGTTTCTGTATATACAGCTTATTTGCTTTTTAGATTTCATTTCATTACAGAAACAAATCCAGTCAGTGTTAAAGGGAAAATAAAGTCAGAGAAATATAAAATACATAAGCAACCAGTACATCTGCAGCATAAAAACAACAGAGAAAATGGTGAACATGTGGGCTAACTTATCTCTGTGTACACTGACACACTTTCACCCACAGAAATACCTGCATATGTACACATACTATTCATACACCTGTGCGCATATCTGTATGTACCTGCATACACTTACTACTATATACACGCATGCACCAGTGCGCCTGTCTACTCCTGCACACATGCATCAACATGCGAATGGATCTGTCTATATCTTTGCATTCGTATTAAAGCTCTCACTGTGCGTGTGCGTGTGCCACCCAAGTTAGTTACAAGGAAACACACGGAGTGTCTAATCTCTACTGTAAACCTTCCCTCCTACTACTACTACCTTAGAGGCTCCTGTGTAATCAGTGCTACCAGTAATGATATGTTATCAGAGGTGAGGTCAAAGACACATCATCAAACAGGTGGGGCTTTTTTTTTTTTTTAACAAGGTAGCAATGCTGTTTTAATTACAGATGTTAATAAGCTCTACATGGTTTATGTAGGAGCAGACTGAGACGTTCAGGGCCCTGATTGTGGATGGGTTTTTAGGGAAATGATCCCCCGCGCGCTCCGTCTGTCTGACACGTCGCTTTGGAGGGTGCTGCCTGTTGCATTCACAACCATCGGAAATATGCATATTAACACCGAAATGTACTCGGAATACAACATTTTGATATTCTATTACGATATTTTTAAAGTTATTTGACAACCGGTGAGACTTTTGAAGTGCGAATAGATCAAATAAATAACTAAAACAGTGAAAATATATTTTTCATAACAACCAGTCACTCTGTGAATCAGTGAATCAACACGCTGGTGCAAATGTTCTCCTTCTTTAACTACTACTATGCAAAGAATTGTGTCACATTCTTCCTGAAGCAGGAGGACACACACTGATCTTATTTCAACTCCATTTTTTCTCGACTTTAAAGTGTGTGTTAACCCCACAGAGACCTGAGTCCTTTCTCTCAGATATTAGGGTGTCCAGAGGAGCCCCTGAAAGCAGCACCACAACACCCCACTGAATGCCACATAAACGAATCTGACGTTGATTTAATTAAATTAAATTCAATTAAACTTTTATTGTTATAAGTCGACAAGAGCGACACATTTTCAATGTGACTTCAATTTATCATTTAATCAATTTTAATTAATCAATCAGACCGTTATCCTGATTAGAAATTCCAGTATAAATGGCTAGTTTTTGAAGCTAACTTTAAGCTAACGTACGTTACGTCGATAAAAACATTTAAAAGCAGCCGTTAGCAGAGGAGAGAGTAGGTTAACATTTTAAAGGTTTATATTTAGCTCTCTGTGGCTGCTGTGATAATGAGTTCACCTCTCTTATTACAGCCTACACACTAAAATTATGTTTAATTAGCTGCCAAGCTAACGTTAATACAATTTAACCGTCCAACGGTTACAGTTTATGATTTAACGGATTTTAAACGGTCTCGTGACGCTCAATGGAGGGTGAAGGCGCTTGGTGGCGGTTAAAGGCTGACTGAAATGAGTGAATTTCGTTTAGGTTTTTGATTCTTATTGATCATTTAATTCATTTAACAAATGAAAGAGACATATTTGGGTGGAGTGGAGTGTAGAGAGGTTTCACTGAGCGCCGTCCGAGCTAACTTAACGTAATGACTCACACTGTGGAAATGTCACTTTCCCGGTGAGCTCCATTCATTCAAATCCTCAACACACACTCCGGTTAAAGGCAGCCTCTCCCTCTCTCTCGTCCTCAGCTCCATGTTGAGATGATTTACACAATAAACCGCTGAATTTGTTTTCTTTTTAATCTAATAAAATGATCTTACCTTCCTCGCGAGCTTGATTCCATCCGGGCTGACAGGTTTATTCAATAAGCTGGCGTTAGAGTACTGTTCACCTCCTTCTCCTTTGGCCATATCAGAGCAGCCGCTGCTTCTATTGGATCAAAACTGAGTAAATAAAAAATGTAGAAATATCAAACACAGATGAGGTCTGAGGAAACGCGTCCAAATGAATCGTCGTGGCACTACAATGACGCGAACACTGTGGAGATGTGGAGGCACACAGGGTGGATGTAGTAATACTTGGAGCTCCCCGCCCCCTCCAACGTGCCTGTTCACCCCATGTTTGACCCCGCCCCTCGGAGGGCGGGTCACAGGCAGGAGGAGCTGCTGCTGCTGCTGCTGCTGCTGCTGCTCCTTATCATGGATGTATGGATGGTGTCCTCCTGCACAGCATCAAGCTGCAGCCGCCGCAGGCACAGATAACACATCCAGCTCACACTGAAAACACGTCAGAGAAAATTTGAGCTTCATCAAAGTTTGTTTGAGGCTCAGAGAGCAGCCTGTATCACCCTCTGCAGTGAATGTCACATGCTGCATAATATCTACAAACAAACATACTGTTCCAATATCCATATAATGTGTAACTAACTAAGTGGCTACCACAGGGGACACTGAGGTCATGTCCTTAAGGTGCATATGGAGGGGTGTTTCCTGTGACGCTCACTGACTGGGGTGAATTAAGGGGAAGTGGGACATGATGTCAGATGGGACAGGGTTTATTTTCTCACCCAGTGATTTAGAAGAAAACCTTTCTACTGAGCCACAGCTGTGAAACCACATAATCAAAATAACACGGCCTCACAGTTGTGATATCACATAAGTGGGTGGGGCAAGATTCAAAGAGGAAGAAGATATACTTTATGTTATCATACACACACAGGCCTGAAATACACACACATGCACAAACACGATCTATGCATGCATTAAATGGAAAGATGTCAGAGCGAGGGGCCTGCCCTTGGACAGGTGCCCCAAACAGTTGGAGGTTCAGCGACTTGCTCAGGGGAGCCATGGCAGTGCCCAGGAGGCAAACATGAGCCAGGCACTCTCTGGTTCCCAAGTAGCTATGGACTGAGCTACTGGAGCTACATCCAAGGATGTGGTAGCTATTTCTCAGGCTCCCTCTCCGGAATTGAACCCTGATTCTTGGCTTCCCGTGGTCACCATGGTAGGCACAGAAAGTACCATCAAAACCTGATAGGACAGACATCTTCAGCTACCAGTCCACACTCCATGCTTAGTCCAGACAGGTACTTGAACCTATGACCCTCCAGTCCCAACCCAAGTAGCTATGGAGCTAGCTACTGGAGCTACATCCAAGGAAGGATGTAGCTCCTTGGATGTGGTACCCGTTGCTCAGGCTCCCTCTCCAGAATCGAACCCTGATTCCTGGTTATGTGTTTGTAGGCACAGAAAGTACCATCGAAAGTTGGGAAAACTGGAATGAGATGTTGGCGAACTGGCACATCTCCAGCTACCAGTCCACACTCCATATTTGGACGGGGACTTGAGCCTCCAGTTCCCACTTCCCAACCCAAGTAGTTATGGACTGAGCTACTGGAGCTGTGCCTGCTGACTTCCTTGGATGTGGTAGCCATTTCTTGGGCTCCGCAATCGAACCCTTATAGCCGTGGTCACCATGGTAGGCACAGAAGGTACCATCAAAAGTTGATAGGGCAGACATTCGTCAATGAACTTGCACCTCCCCAGCGACCAGTCCACAGTTCATACTTGGTTCAGACATGGACTTAAGCCTGTGACCCTCCAGTTCTCAGCCCAAGTAGCTATGGACTGAGCTACTTCCCCAACAGGAAGTCAACCCTGCTATGCATGAGGCGAGGAAAATGACATGAGCAAGTTTTAATAATAAGGTCATAAAATTGTCATAGTTAATAGATTGTAATATTAAGTATTGTAATTACACAGAATTTGTTTCAGTTGTTATAACCTGACCCTCGCAGGTCAACAACTAAAATGTGCATCAGACATCTGTGGCCTCGCACCTTTTCCTTTAGAAGCATCACTAGTGATGGCTTCAGTAGCCTTAAGTCTTCCTAACGAGGTTAGCTGTGGATGCCAAATCCAAAAAGGGGAAAAGTCTCAGTGGAAAATAAAAATATTTAAGAGTGTGTGGACAAATTTGTTTGGTTTGTTTTTGCTTTCATCTGCAATGCTGCAAATTTAAAGTACCAAATAATCATAAGTAGTCCACTGCAGATCAGCTACCTGGTGCTAAAACATATTAATGAATGCTCATTTAGATGTTATAAAAATGTCGATTTAAAAGGCTGTGTTACCTTTATTATGAGGCTCAAACATGTTTTGTGGCTCCAGACGGATTTTTTTTATTTTTTTTATCTTGGCCGAAAATGTCTCTTTTGATAGTGAAGGTTGCCGACCCCTGGTCTACAGGAATATCATCACCTGTGCAGTAAAGATACTGCAAAATCAACACTGCTCACAGCTGACACATTGGTCCCCATTAGGGATATATACTAATCAGTAGAGAGAATAATCTCTGACTCAGAGATACGTTTATATAAATATGGCCCAAGATATATTTTTATGAGTTTCTTAATCATATTTTGAAAATACATTAACATTTACAACTTGACCTGCTGGTGTGTGTAACTCAGATACTCAACATTATATACAAACACTTGTTTTGCATAACTTGCGATGTGTGTGTGTACCTGTTATCTCTGGTCAGTCACGCTCTAGTTTCACTGCTCTGGACTCAAAGTGACCACCTTCCTCTGTACTGACCATCAATGAAGACAGTTCAGAGCGACCGTTTTAACATCCTGGACACACATATAGCACGGCAGCTAACTGGGAGCACACACAGGACTCCTCATGTGTGGCAAAACAAACAACAACTTTTCACATGCGGCGAGCCTGAGGTCGCCTGCTCGCTGCCTGAGGAGTTTCTCAAACCCTCTGACTCAGGTCTTTATTTGCAAAGCGTCTTCTGCTCTGGCCAGTGTCTGAGCATGGACACGTTCCCATTTTAGCTGAGCACACATTCCTGCAGTACATATATACAGTACACACACCACCGCTGGGATCAATACCAATCTTTGTGTCCAGGAGGAACCTCTGGATTGCAGGAGACATATAGATATAGCTTGATGTTTACTCATGGCTGTGGGTGGACACAGTCTTTCCACCCTCGCACACACTTCAACAGGCCTCACACAGGTACGAGTGCACACACACACACACACACACACATACACACACACCTGCCCCCAGATCAAACACGTTTACAATGCAGCTTTATCTCTGTAAGGTTACACACCTATTTGTTTACACTCACACCTCTGACAGGAACTCTCCCAGCTGCATTACTAGGATGTGATAAGTGAACTCTGACCTCGCCAACTGTGCAGTCAAGTTCAGATCATATGCACACGTGGTGTACGGACAAATCAATGTGTGTCAGCATGCTACAGATTAGATAAGATGTTATGTCCCACTAAAGTTGTGTTGGTAAATTCAGGTGACAGTAACCCAGAAGCCCGAACGCTGAAATAAACAGTGATACAAACTAAAACATGTCAAGCACGTAACCAGTGGTCACTCATGGGGCGTGTTCAGGTCTGACCCTCCAGTGGTGGCTCAGGGGCGGCAGTAGCTCAGCCTATGGGGACCTGGGTTGGGAACCAAAGGGTCACCAGCTCAAGTACCCATCCAGATCAAATATGGAGCATGGACTGGTGAGTGAAGAGGTGCCAGTTCACCTCCTGGGTGCTGCCAAGGTGCCCTTGAGAAAGGCACTGAAACACCAACTCCTCGGGGCACCTGTCCGAGGCAGACCCCCCCCCCCCCCATCACTCTAATACCCCTCCATTCACTGTAAAATATTTTGCTGTGCATTTACAGTCAACTACTGGCTACTAGTTGCATCACTTTCAAAGTCAGTTACTGCATCATTTTTACAATGAATTGTTTTTAAATGACAGCTGTGTACTGTGATCTGACAGTAGCTATACCTGCATATTACTGTGATTCAGCAGCATGCTCCTGTAAAATTATTATATCTAACTGTAACCTCACAGTTAACACAGTGTAGATCCTGTTTGTGCACGTGTGTGTATTTTAGGTCTGAGTGAATGACAAAAAAAGGGATTTCCCCTCAGGGATTAATAAAGCTTATCCTCTTCTTCTTCCTCTGTGCTCTGTGGATTACACAAATATTTGGTTGGTATCTAAAAGCTGTCTAGCTACTTCAGACCTAAAAACTCACCACTGTTTGGATGTCTGCACACTCTGGAGTCATCTGCGTACCTTTGAGCTCATTTCAGTATATTGACAGGATTTGTTGTAATGCCTCTGGAGGAAAGAGTTACTGGCACTGTGTCGTGTGCATGTTGAAATATCTGCCAATAGCAATACTGTCTGTCTGTGTGGTTAATTTCACTCAGGAGGAAGGAAGGCTGTTGTAAGACGGACCGATGGAGGTTAACAGCGATCTCTAGGAGGGAAAGAAGACACATCACTGATGCAATCACAACATCATTTGGATGAATAAATGGACTAATGTTATTAAAGGTCACACCAGCTGCTCCTGCTGATACAGACGTGACTTTTAAAAGAAGAAATATTTCTTTTACTGATGAAAAGTTCAATTCATCAGCAATGAAACATGCTTTTGAATCCCATTCAAGGCAGCAGAGGGCTAAACCGACGTTAGACGTTCAGCTAGCAAAGTGTCTAGCAGAGTCTGCACCGGGCCCGTTTTTGAAAACCCATATCTGCCTATACCTGTAAAGCTCAGCACCCGAACTGACCTGTTACCCGTCATCATGTCTCAGTCAAAGCTGCCCCCATGATCAAACCCCCCCAGGCTCCAGTCCCTCACATGAAGCTGGTTCTCCGTTCTTGAATTGGACGTCTCTTTGACTGGATGGTGAAAACATTCAATCACTGCCAGGTTAGGAAACATGTTAGCATGCTCCTTCCACCACCATCAAACCTCCAAAGGACCCCAACTCCATGTAGGCTGCCACCTCATCCTCGGGCTGCAAAGTGTCATGGCTGGAGTCCTCCACGTCGGTGACCAATGTGACCACGGGGTCAAAGGTTACACTGGTGTCACTGACTTTCAAAATAAAAGGAACTGCAGCTTGATAATAGTGGTTTACATGTTGAGATGTTACACATATACTGCACAGCTTTGGTTTACTCTGAAAAATGAAAAATAGATTTTTGTTCTCACCTGCTGCCTCAACACATCCTCACTGTGACCTCGTCACATGTCCACGTTTGGTCATGGACTTTCCACGTCCACATATGGCGTCCAAGGTACCCTGGGTGTGTTGGTTGTTGACGTTCTGGGACGCCGTGTCAACTTCAGCCTGTTACATGCATTGTCTGTTTTCAAAATACACTTCTGTTTTCACAGGAAATGTACAGTTTGCATACAGTTTCTTTCAAAATAAAAGCACTACGTTGCTACAACAACAACACACACACGTGGTTGGGTTTTGAAAAAAAGAACAGGGTTTGGCTTTACAGTTTTTGGGGAAGTGAATACTGGCCTCCTGGGTATAGGTGGTGATTGTTGGACCCATCCACCCTACTGGGACTTCCAACATCTTAAATGTCGTTGTTGTCCTGCTGCATTTCCCTCTAACACCACCAGGCATCACTGCAGAATAACAGCAACCGTCTGTGTATCATGCCAACGTTAAAGGACGGCTTTTTTGTCGGTGTCTGACACCAGTAGTCACTGACCAAACACCAGTTTTTCGATGACTTCGGAGTGAGACTAAATTGGCTGCCCGTCTGTGTGTAGTTCATTGTTACCCGTGCCCGTGAATTTATATATACACACACTTTTACCTGCTGCACATCTTTTTGTGGGTTACCTGCTACCCAATCCGTTGCAGGACTCTGGTCTCTTGTGTGCTTGCTCTACGGGCCCCATGATGCGGAAGACCAGGATAATTTCACACTGCAGAAATTGAGCTTTTTCGGCTTCATGCAGCACTGATCAGTTCTCTGTATACATCCATGACTCTGTGTCATGTACTTCTTGCAATACTGAGTTAGATTTTTGGGCATCTTTGGGACAGGTACCTTATTAACTGTAAGTAAATACACCTGGCGTGCTAACAGCTAATGAATGTGCCGTTCTTTACAAAGCTCATCCAAACCAAAGGGGACTTGTCCTAACTGACTAGAAACCAAACTCCTGTGCATTTTATTGCAACAAGACAAAGGCCGTACACTGCACTGCGCACCCTCAGAGACCTAACCCTGATCCAACAAGCTTCTTTCCCATGGATCACCTTACCTGTCCCATTTCTTCAGTCGCCTCGCTGCTGAAAAAGCACCAGAAACTGTTGCTGTGTATCCTCAGAGCAGCTGCTGTGGCTCTGGGTGTAACTTGGAAGACATGTTTAATTTGATAAAACAATGTTTTGGATTCGGCCCGTGGTGCTGTGATTATAGTGCTGGGAATTACATGCAAGCAGAGACACGGCCTCACTGGAAGAGCCTGATTCAGGAGTTTTTCTATGCATGTGTGTTTATGTGTGTATGTGTGTACTCTGTGCTGTTAAAGTCACACATCTTGTTGACAGGTATCACACTGGCACTTGTAGCCGAGCCCCATGACTGTGTGTATTTGTTGCCAAACACAGTGTGTGTGTGTGTGTGTGTGTGTGTGTGTGTGTGTGTGTGTGTGTGTGTGTGTGAAAGTCTGAGAGAGCTGTGCCATGCAGTGAATGCAGAGGCCGTCCAATAGGTTGAGCTGCGGGGTATACATAGCTACAGGTGGGATGGAAACTCAGGAGGGGGGGTACACACACATACACACACACACACACACACACACACACACACACACACACACACACACACACACACACAGAGTTCTGGGTAAAGGGGGAGTTGTCATGTGCTTTGTGTCCAGGTATTTTCCCATGAAGTGTGTTTCAGAGAAGACGTTCAGTGAGCTGGGATCAGTCGCTCCCTGTTTGGCTCACGTGTTTAATAAGTTTGACCCAGCTGATAATATTTGTAATATCTGAGAGACAAAGCTCCTGCATTCAGAGCCAGAGGTGACCTAGCTATACGGATCCCGTGGACCTGAGCCAGCTTAGTGTGGCCGCATGCGGCTGTGATCACGGTGGAATTAACCCTTCAGGGCATCAAAGTCTTATTTTAATTCTTCACTCTACCTGTTGTGACCTGAATCAAAAGCTGCTCCCTTTCACATGCCTCCACCCACACATTCATGCTTGTGTGAGTTTGTGTTTTGACGGCTTGCAGCTGAATTAACACTTGTATCAGAGGTACAGTGATGCAGGGATTAACATATCACTATATCTGAACTCATACAGATAACTGGCTGAACGAATGTGCACGTAAAGTTAACTGATGGAGGGTGGAGTTCATTTCCTTCCGTACGTGCAGAAAGCAGGCTGTATTTATTACAGGCTGCATACTGAGGGCTTAAATCCTCAAACTGCATGTTGAATGCCTCAGGTCAGACAGAAGTCTTTGGACAGACTTCCTCAGCTCTCTCACAGTGTTACACAGGAAGAGGAGCTCTATGATGTCAGAGGGGGGCGAGGTTGTTTAACACTTTGATGAACATCATAATCTTGAAATGTATTCTGTACCTAACAGGCAGCCAGTGTAGGGAGGATGGGCGAAATGTGCTCCTACTTTTTTGACCTTGTTAACACTCTTGCTGCTGCATTGAAGACAGGCAAACACTCTAAACCAGGGGTGTCAAACATATGGCCTGGGGGCCAGAACTGGCCCGCCAAAGGGTCCAACCCAACCCGCTGGATGACTTTGTACAACCAATAGTGATGCACATGAAGGCTAATGTGGAATTTATACTTCTGCATTGAATCAACGTCGTAGCCTGATGAGCACCTCCTCAGAAATGTAACTCCACAGTGTCACAGTGACGCAGACCTCCTGTCTGTCTCTGTAAGCTGAAACCATTTCCCTCAGTGGAAACAAAGCTTTGATTTACTTTAATTTACAGATATGAAACAGTAAATTGTGAAGACAATAAAGCCTCCACTAAAATAGCATTTTAAGTCTTGTGTGTGATTTATCCTGGCTTCATATGAGCAGAGGAAAGCTCCGCTAGCTGCTAGGCTAATTTATACAATGTAAAATGCCATAGGCTTGTGCTAATAACGTTAGCATGTTGTATTTGTTTGGAAGAAGTGTTTAGCATAAGACAGTTGTTTTGTCAGTGAACCTTGTGAGCTGTAATGGAGCTGAATTTTATAACGTTACCTTTGTTAAATGTTGCTGTTGTCCCTGGCTTCATATGAGCAGAGGAAAAGATCGCTAGCTGCTAGGCTAATTTATACAATGTAAAATGCCATAGGCTTGTGCTAATAATGTTAGCATGTTGTATTTGTGGGGAAAATGTGTCCAGATGTCCAGTATGAGATTATAAAGGTAAAGGCGATTTCATGATATCAAGGAATTTATCTTATGACCAGTCAGACTGAGTGTTAAAGAGCTATTGTTGGTTGAACAAATGTGATATTACTAGGCCGATAATAAGAAACTGAAACCATTTTGTTCATGGAAGTTTGTGTAAAAAGTCTCCACCTTGAAAATAATTAAATTAAAAGAGAGATTCTTTGTTCAGTTGCATTTCCAACATCATAGATGTACACAGCATGACAACCGTCAACTTTCACATCACGGTATTCCTTAAAACTGGTGTATTGCTGCAACTCCAGCTATAGTCATGTTGCTTTTGCTCCCGTATCTTATTACTTTCTTTTCTACATATTACAACGCACTCCAAAGTTACTCGCAAAGTTATTATTGTGTAAAACCAGGTTTTATTTTCCATTAATCTTTTAAAAGTAGCATCAGTCTGTCCTTCCAGCATCTCTGGCCTGCTGTGAGAGCCTGACAGAATTTTGCATCCTGCTTATCTGCATGTTTAGGGAAATACAAGTCTTATTTTTATTTGTATTTATTTTTTTAATTTAAATAAGCTTACAGCCATGCAGACAGAATTTCAGACCTAACTTTAGCCTCCCACAAACATGTTTCTTTTCTATGTGTATTATTGCAGGGCTTGTTCTTATATTTTCTCTTGTTGTTACTTTCCCATCAGAAGCCTTTAATTTAAATTCAAAAATTAAATTCACATTTTTAAATTCAATCCGCTGCCTTAAAATCTGTAAACAATGAAGTTCTGTATGGGAGAAAACTGCACTAATTTTTATAATTAGCTTCTAAATATGCTTTAAATATTCTGAAGGAATCTCAGAGAACAGACACGTGCAGCAGCTGCTCCTCCTCTCCTCCTCCTGCGCTCATGTTCCTGCAGCACCAAACCACATGTCAGATTTCTTTAAATGAATTATCAGAGCAGCGATGAGGGAGATGCAAACATTATTTCAAGTTAGGTTTTGGTTTATAAATACACATGGAAGTGGGAAACAGTTCGGCATCTGTGTCTGCTCACATCGGGCAGCTGGTGAACCAGAATCAGCCAGAGAGATGGAAGGAGACTGTGATTTTACCCTCAACTAGCTTACTTGTTGATCAGCTTAATAGTGGGTTGTTGCCTCAGTCAGTTTGGCTGTAGTGAGATGTTTTTATAATGGTTTAATTTCACAACAGTGACAAACAGCTCTGAGACTTTGGACAAACACTATCATCTCCTGTTTGTCCATGAAGGCAGGGCATGGGGAGGCGTAACGCTGCTCGACAGGACGATCAATACATGTCCATTAACTGTGGTGGAGTAAAAAACAAGGGAGGTCTGAGAGGGAGGGGCAGGATGCTTTCAATTGAGAACTGACGCCATGGACCAAACTTAAAAACAACGCTTTGCAAAGAGGGCACTTATCCAGACAGAGGTCAAAGGGACACGTGCTTGAGCTTTACCTGAGGTCGATCTGTGGACGTGCCTGCTGCGACACATGATGAGCTACACTTAGTGAAACACGCACTGTACATAAAAGCAATAAAAGGTAAATTAGATTAAAATAAAGAGAGATATACAGGCCTTACCAGTGACTTCCACACACATTCAAGGATATGAAGCAGCAATATGTTGCTTCAGGGGAATTTATTTCCGACAGTAACCCATAGCAGATGACAGAGCTCTGCAGCCACAAACACACTGTGTTTTCATTGAAGGGCTGGACTGGAAAACTTATTTTGTCACTGTCGTCATGTTCCTCTCAAACTAATGAGACCCACAGAGAGCAATGTGTGACAGCTGACACCATGTTGATGAAGCTGGGCTGATTGTTCCAAAGTTCATGTTTTCTTGATCGTGTGGCTCAAAGTGACACAACATTGAACCTGGCTGTTATCAGGGTGAACTGACCTCGTTGGCGTTGAGACATTTCACCCAGACTGGTGATGTCACTGTGTTTTTGTTGGCTGTCTGTCTGCTCTCATCTCTCCAGGTCGAACTGCACAGGCCGCAGGTGAAGCTGGTCGCAAGACTCGCAGAGAGCAGCGCTCGGTGCATTCACACATTCAAACTGCTTTGTACTTCAGATCCGAGGAATCGTGAAGTCTTGCTAATGAGTTTGTCTCTTGGAGCCAGTCAGGAGTGGCGAATAAGGATCTTACGAGCTGGGAAAGAGACACTGTTGGGCCCCACATATTCAGCTTTACATGCAAACTGTCTGAGCCTCATAAAAAATCAGAGAAAACTTAAGGTGGAGTTCAAAGGTCAAGACACAGTTTGAGTCTCATCTCATTACAGCAGCAGGGAGCTGTGATCTGAGAGTTCATATCTTTTCAAGTGTGATCTCTGCACAGCGAGGAACATACAGAGGAAAGAGGAAAAGATCAAGATGTTATAAATGCATATAGAGTCAAAATAAAAACCTCACACTGAGCGATATCTACAACCCGAGGTATGCGTGCTAATGTCAACAGCGCTGCATGTCTACACACGGTATCTTGATGAGACGACGCAGATATCAGAGAAGCTCCAGGGACTTTCAGGAACCTCTACGGGAGAAGGAATGAGAACAGGAGATTTGTGGGAAAGAAAAGACAAACAGAAAAAGCTCCGCAGTCGGCTTGGTGATAGAAACTGGAATAAAACACAAGCAGCACAAATATGCAAGTAAACACATGTGCACAATAAGTGTCAATACACCCAGCTCAAACCAGTTTGATGATTAACTTTAAGCACAAATCTCAGGTCACTGCACCCCACCCTTCTCACCTCGTGTTACCTGAGGTCAATGACAGGAACAACTTCAAGTTTGTCTGGTTGAAGGCGCGAACAGGATTACAGTTGGTAACTGCTTGTACAGGTTGGATCAGTTATGTCAGAAAGATCTGTAAAGGAGATCTGCATTTTTCAACCTGGAGCCTATTTCCCCGGGTAAACTGGTCAAAGAGACCGATGAACAACAGGTTTTGAAAGTGGTCCAGTATCGAGAGAGTGGGCAACAGCCAGCAGCCACGGGACGGGCTGCAATGAAACCACGTGGGGCAACTGAACACCGTCAGTGTGTGCCCATTACAAGTGGTTATTTTCAACACATATCGAGATATCGCCAGAGGAAAAGTAAGGGATTCACCAAAGTCATCAGGATACATCCTCTGGGAGCATCAATGGCTTTAAGAAATGTTGTGCCAGTCCATCAAGTAGATGTTGATATTTGATTGGAGGGGGATCGTCAAGGTGCATCAAGTTCATGCTCTGAGTACAAGACGGTGTATTTCAGTGGGGACAAACATGCTGGGCTGACCAGCTGAGTGACAGGCTGATATTTTTTTTTAAGCATTTGTAATTTTTGGAATATCCTATAAAACAATCATATTCTCTGTTTTACAAATAGGCATAGAAAAAACAATACCAATAAAAGACAAAAACAGACAGACCAAACCAAAAATCAACCTGACAAACACCTTACAGGACAGTCCAAGGGCAGGTTTAAAAGTTCAGAGTTCCAGTTCCAGACCAAGTAAATTGAATCTGTTGATGGATCCGTTGAGGGTACATCTGATCTTTTCCAGCGTCACGTTCTGCATAACGTCCATAATCCAGTGGTGGTGTGATGGAGGAGCAACAGCCTTCCATTTAAATAAAATCAAACGTCTAGCTAACAAGGAGGAAAAGGCAATGACCCTTTGTAAATGAGCGGCGGGAACAGATCCCGTCAGTTCAGAAAAACAACCGAAAACAGCAACCAAGGAAAAAGGTGAAATGTTATAAGCATGAGCGTTAGAGATGACTTCAACAAAGGATGACCAGAAAGGGACAAGTTTTGGACAAGACCAGAACATATGAGAGGAGGTAGCCGGGGTGTGTTTACATCTGTCGCATGATGGGTCTACATGCGGAAATATTCTTGCTAGTTTAGCTTTCGAGAAGTGTAACCGATACAGCACTTAAAACTGTATTAAAGCACGTCTGGAACACATGGAAGAAAAGTGGACTCTTCTTTCACTGGAGAGGTTACAGCTATCCATGATATGGGAGTAAATAAATGATGTTCTACTCTTATTCAGCATATTGACTCTTAATAGAGAATCCAAACAGGAAGGAGAGGGAAGGGTCGGAAACTTTTCACGAGTAAAATCTCTAATTTGTAAGTATCGAAAAAAAAAAAAGATTATTGGTCAGACCGAATTTTCTGGATAATTGTTCAAAGCTAGCAAAAGTATCATTGACATACAGGTCTTCAATACTACGAATGCCCTTGTCATGACAGGCCAACATTTCAACACATTCTCACTCCGACCTCATCACATATCCACGTTTGGTCGTGGACTGTCCACGTCCAGACACGACATGCAAGGTACCCTGTTGGTTGTTGACGCTCCTGCCCGCCCTACTTGACTTCCACCGCCTTAATTTTCGTTGTTCTCCTGCCACGTTTCTCCCTGACGCCACTGGATGCCATTAAACGATAATGGCAACAATGCCTACATGGAAAGATGTTTTTTTCATTGGTGTCTGACGCTGGAAGTCACTGACCAAGGGCCAGTTATTGCCTCATTAAGGAGAAAACTTGCTCTGAAATATGACAAGATGTCACCTGTGGCAGGAACACAACAGTGGAAACGTGTGTGAGAGAGTATTTACTTATTTATCTTATGTATTTATTTGGATCCCCATTTGTCACTACCAAGGTAGCAGCTACTCCTCCTGGGGTCCATACAAGCAAACATTACATCATAGAGTAAAGCAAATATATAATATGGTATAATAACCAGAGTACTTTACATTAACCGTAGTTTACTGTTAACTAAAAGATATTCAACATCATGACCGACACATTTGAAACATCCACCTCTGTTCACTCTTTTGCTGTTTGTACCACAAAGACAGCCCAAATCAATCGCTCAAGATTTTGGGTTATGTCAAGAGACACAGGCTCAAAACTCAATACAAGGCCAGACTAGGCCCTCAGGAACACAGTGATGACCCCTCAGAGGCCAACCCTGTCACCTACAGCAATCAGCTGCAGACTGAATGGATCAATAACGTACTGTATGTTCTTACATATGGAACAATGTGGCCAATCCACGTAGACAGCAGCAGGTAATGTGGAAAGTCAGAGTAAAGGGCAACTAATACACACACACACACACACACACACACACTGTCATACTTTTATCAGTGTTCACATTTTTAACCCAGCAGGAGAAACCAATGCAACCTCACACACACATTCCTGTAGGTCTTTGTGAGGACCATCACTGACATAATGCATTACCCCCTTATGCTAACCTTAAAAATCAGATTCGGGAGTGGGAATCACCAGAGGATCGACTACACGATATTACCACGATATTTAAGTCATGATATGATATTATTCCAATTTTAAATATGTTCCGATATGCTGAGTATTGTGATAAAATATATTTTGATTTGTTTACTTTTTTAAACTGTAAAATTTGTCCCATCTGTTTAATTTAATAAAATAAAGTTCACTTCAGACATTGTTTTGCAGCAACAAAATGTTTCTAGTGGACTGAAAGAGCAATTGATTAAATTATTCTAGTAACCTACCTAAAGTTTAATTTGTATTTGTAATATTAAGAATTGATATAATTAAAAAAAAATCTAAACTTGGCAATGTGTAACGATACAATATTGCCACACAAAAGTACTGCGATACTACGCTCTATTGATTTTATCCACTACCCCTAATAAACAGATGAGTGATAAATAAAAATTAATATATTATATTAATATTAATATATATTATATTATATACAGTACAGGCCAAAAGTTTGGACACACCTTCTCATTCAATGCGTTTGCTTTATTTTCATGACTATTTACATTGTAGATTCTCACTGAAGGCATCAAAACTATGAATGAACACATGTGGAGTTATGTACTTAACAAAAAAAGGTGAAATAACTGAGAACATGTTTTATATTCTAGTTTCTTCAAAATAGCCACCCTTTGCTCTGATTACTGCTTTGCACACTCTTGGCATTCTCTCCATGAGCTTCAAGAGGTAGTCACCTGAAATGGTTTCCACTTCACAGGTGTGCCTTATCAGGGTTAATTAGTGGAATTTCTTGCTTTATCAATGGGGTTGGGACCATCAGTTGTGTTGTGCAGAAGTCAGGTTAATACACAGCCGACAGCCCTATTGGACAACTGTTAAAATTCATATTATGGCAAGAACCAATCAGCTAACTAAAGAAAACGAGTGGCCATCATTACTTTAAGAAATGAAGGTCAGTCAGTCCGGAAAATTGCAAAAACTTTAAATGTGTCCCCAAGTGGAGTCGCAAAAAACCATCAAGCGCTACAACGAAACTGGCACACATGAGGACCGACCCAGGAAAGGAAGACCAAGAGTCACCTCTGCTTCTGAGGATAAGTTCATCCGAGTCACCAGCCTCAGAAATCGCAAGTTAACAGCAGCTCAGATCAGAGACCAGATGAATGCCACACAGAGTTCTAGCAGCAGACCCATCTCTAGAACAACTGTTAAGAGGAGACTGCGCGAATCAGGCCTTCATGGTCAAATAGCTGCTAGGAAACCACTGCTAAGGAGAGGCAACAAGCAGAAGAGATTTGTTTGGGCCAAGAAACACAAGGAATGGACATTAGACCAGTGGAAATCTGTGCTTTGGTCTGATGAGTCCAAATTTGAGATCTTTGGTTCCAACCGCCGTGTCTTTGTGAGACGCAGAAAAGGTGAACGGATGGATTCCACATGCCTGGTTCCCACTGTGAAGCATGGAGGAGGAGGTGTGATGTTGTGGGGGTGTTTTGCTGGTGACACTGTTGGGGATTTATTCAAAATTGAAGGCACACTGAACCAGCATGGCTACCACAGCATCCTGCAGCGACATGCCATCCCATCCGGTTTACGTTTAGTTGGACGATCATTTATTTTTCAACAGGACAATGACCCCAAACACACCTCCAGGCTGTGTAAGGGCTATTTGACCAAGAAGGAGAGTGATGGAGTGCTGCGGCAGATGACCTGGCCTCCACAGTCACCAGACCTGAACCCAATGGAGATGGTTTGGGGTGAGCTGGACCGCAGAGTGAAGGCAAAGGGGCCAACAAGTGCTAAACACCTCTGGGAACTCCTTCAAGACTGTTGGAAAACCATTTCAGGTGACTACCTCTTGAAGCTCATGGAGAGAATGCCAAGAGTGTGCAAAGCAGTAATCAGAGCAAAGGGTGGCTATTTTGAAGAAACTAGAATATAAAACATGTTTTCAGTTATTTCACCTTTTTTTGTTAAGTACATAACTCCACATGTGTTCATTCATAGTTTTGATGCCTTCAGTGAGAATCTACAATGTAAATAGTCATGAAAATAAAGCAAATGCATTGAATGAGAAGGTGTGTCCAAACTTTTGGCCTGTACTGTATATATTATATATATTAATATTAATATATTTTTTATTAATAAATATATTAATTAAATATTAAAGGTAGGATCTGAAGGATTTTCAAACAAAACAAAATATAGACATATACAAATGAAATCCTGCTTAATCATCACCTATGGGCTTCTACTCATGTGTGGTGGTAACTCTGTTTGCAGAGCTCCTGCCCTTTAACTGTATTTTGATGTTTTTGTGAGCTCGGGCCACTTCTGGGCGGAGATTTCCCCAGCCAATGAGAGAGCGCAGGTGCAGTGCCCGAGCGTGTCCGAGCGTGCACCAGTGCGAGCCTTGCCTGAACCTCTTCTGTGAAGCCTTCTTCCGTACCTCCGGGCTCCGTACACCCGGGAGAGTTGAGCCCGATAGGACAGGCCAAATTTGAATGTGTGTTTACAAACAGCAACTGGAAAATCCTGCAGACCCAACCTTTAATATATCTATTTATAGCAGAGGGAATACTGGTTAGTTCTACAAGCAGGTAAAATGTAACGACACCCTGACGGCAACAGAGAAAATTCGCCTGTGAGCACATGTTGTCCAGAAGAAGCTAAAATACAAGTTCCTTTGTGTCACTCCTGTGATCTTAAAACAGATTTTAACACTGCTACTTATTCTATCTTTCAGTGTGAGGCTGTGAAAGCAGCAGATAAATGAAAACACAGTAGGCTTTCAATAAAAGACTGAAATAAACAGCAGAGGATGACGGGACCGACAGGAAAAAAATTTAGTTGAAGGAGAGAGTGAATTCTCTGTTGCCCTCACTTCATAATATCTGCAGTGTTTACATCAAATTTAAGCTGCTCATAAAAAAAAGTACTTCAATATGTATATGAGGTGACCCTTTCCAACAGCACAACTAAGTGCCTAACCCAGGGGTCAGAAACCTTTACTATCAAACTGCCAAAATAAAAAACTTTAAAAAAAAATCTGTCTGGAGCTGCAAAACATATGTGTGCCTGACAGTGACAGCAAGATGGCACAGTTCAGTGGTGTTCATTATGTCTTTAGTTTCTTTTGTCTCAGACATGTTAGGATGTTTCATACCTTGACATGTTTCAACGGAAACTTTCGCCTTCCTCAGAAGTCTCACTTGGTGGTGGCTGTGACGCGTCTTTATCAGCTGATCTGTCAAAATAAAACCACACAGCGGGAGAAAAGAAGCACACAAACAAAACAGAATACAGAGGAGTGGTGACACTACCGTACATCAGAGGGGTCAGGAAACACATCCAAAGAACAATGAGGAAACACAACATAAACATACCAATTAAGCCACACACAAAACTACAGCAAATTCTGGTACACCCAAAAGACAAATATGAGATACCATGCCAATCATGCAATAAAACATACATCGGGGAGACAGGGAGGAGCTTCAGCACATGTAAAAAAGAACATAAAAAAGAATGCGAGAAGAAAACGAAAACAAGACACACAAGATCAATAAAAGAAAAGGCACAACAAGAAACCTACAAATCAGCCACAACAAATCACTGCAAAAGGGAAAATCATCTTATGGACTGGGACAAGGCCACAGTCATATGCACTGAGGACAACAAATACCGGCACTGTATCAGGGAGGCCACTGAAATAAGGAAGCGGGGCCCAGGGACGCTGAACAGGGACGAGGGGGCATACATGCTCTCCCACACCTGGAGCAGCATCCTGGAGAGGCAGCGGATGGACAGCAGGAGGCGTGGCCATCCTGTCAGTTTTTGACAGGATGGCCACGCCTCCCTGATATCAGCTGCTTGACAGATCAGCTGATAAAGATGCTTCACAACCACCACCAAGTGAAACTTCTGAGGAAGGCAGAAATTTCCGGCGAAACATGTCAAGGTATGTAACATCCTAACGTGTCTGAGACAAAAGAAACTAAAGTCATTAGCAAAATGGCATATTTAATCTACATTATCCTATAAACATTCCTAATAGGTCTAAATGAGCTTTCATTAATATGTGGTACAACAAAGTAGATACTGTGCAGCGGGCTATTTATGAAGCACTGGTGGTGAAAGCAACCAATTCTGTCCATTCACTATGAAATTCTCTGTTTTGCCCCATTTTCGGATTCATTTTCGACGTTTTCTTTCTCAGAATTTTTGGGTATCAATAGCTAGCCTCACTAAGGAGACTCATGAGTAGCCATCACTTTTGAGATTCGAAAGATTTTAGAAAAAGACGTCTGGCCATAGACGTATCATGCACATAGTTGAAAAGATGTTAAAACCTTGTTTTTTTTTAATCAGCGTCTAGGCTATGCATTATACAATTGGAAAATGTAAGAATCAGTTTAGGCCTACAACAATAATAGACAAAAATGATATGGTAAAAAATAACTGTTATCGATTTCCATACAATTTTTGTTGAAGCCACAGGAAGCTGCTGGAGAGGGGCTAAAGAGCTGCAAGTTGCCTACCCTTAACCCTACCCTTAAACTAAACCTAATTTTAACCTGAGCCTTAGAAACAAGTCTTAACCCTCAAACAGGCCTTTAAAGAGAGGCCAACATGCCTCACATTCTGGAATGTCCTCACTCTGTTGGTAAAATGTATTGGTCCTCCCTATGTAGCAATTACAAGTACAAACACAAATACATCATAAAAGCACAAAGTCCAGGTGTCTGATGGAGAATTCCACTCTGGCTTCCTCCTAAAATCCAGTGTATACACTGAGCCAAGGCCATTTTATTACAGTCAGAACATGCAATAAAATGAAGCCTTTACAACATCCATAAATATCTTGATAAACACATTCCACGTGACACTTTAATTATATTTCAGACCAAACTCTCTATTATGTCTTGGCTGTCCTGTCTTCAGAGTGGATCATGTGCTCAGTGACGTGGGGGAGCCCACAGTGGCGTGACTGTGTAATGATTTAGCTGGGATGGCCTCAGTATGCCGAAGGTCATCTGGAATCTAAAATAGGCCCACGGGTCAGTCAGGTCAAATATGGTCCTGCTGTGCTGGTCAGTAGCTTAAGACACATTCAGGCTACATGAGTGAGTAGCTTGTATTGTTCCTGGTGATCCGTCAGATGTTGTGCTGATATCAAACAGTCGACATGTGATGCCGCAGAGAGCAGCTGAGGTGTCATAATAGACTTCATACAGATGACTGATGCTCTCAGGAGGGTTCGTTTATGTTTAGAATGGAAACTGTGACGTGTGCTGAGTGTTTCTCTCCTGCACCCAACCACCCACCAGCATGCCGGCCTCGGCCCCTTGGGAGAAAATAGACAAGGACAGTCAAAGGAAAGTGAGTTTACAAGTTCACAGCCAGCCTGTTGTTATGTGTGCGTCCTCTCTGCTGCTCCTGCTGTGCCTCTATTTTTCATGTCAACAGTCTCATTTCTCCCCATTTACAACGTCTCAGGATTTACAGCAACATGAGCGGAACAGTCAGTCCATGTTTATCTGTGGAAACAGGCCAAACAGACAAGTTCAAATCAAGACACTCACTGATGAAATAACCATCTCTAAGAAAAAACCATTACCTAGCATCATGAGCCATTATCTTTATTAGCCCTGCGGAGATACTCCAGTAAACATTTCCTGCTCTCTGACCTCTCATACATCCTCTCAATTAGTGCGAGAGAACATCTTTGAAGTGTAGGATATCCGTTGTGGGATGGTTTAAAAAGTCTCTACAAAATGGCACAGTGTTGTTTGATTTATTTTAACTCTTGTTTCTGTCCCTCCTTAAAGGCTGGGGCTGCATCATAAATGTGGAGCAGATAGTATGGAGGCAGCAGAGTGATTTTATGAGCTTATATTTGGTTTTACAGCCATTCAAATAGAGCTCATCTGAATGTGACAGCAGTGAGGAGCTGCCTGAGGCTGTCAGCTACTGTTTCAAATCAGCTAAATGTTGAGCTCAGGTCAGATCTTTATTGGTCCACACGAGGAAATTACTTTTCCCAGCAATTCAGTGTGAAGGTAAGGACTGATTCTGTGGTGGATCTGCAGAAAATACAGCTTTTATTGTCCCTTCAGTGTTTCTTATCAGCATATGTCCCAAGATGAAGCTCTCTATATGATATGATGATATGATGATATGTCTTTATCTTGTTCTTTAACAGCGCTCTGGGAAGAAGGACGTGATGCCCTCTGGTAGTCGATAACTTTACACCACCACCAGACAATAACCATCAACCACAGAACAATACACAGTGTGGGGTGACTGTGTAACTTTACACTGTAATTACTTGTTATGACTCCACATTTTGTAACTCTGCTGCCACCTACTGAAAATGTGTAGAATTACAGTAGCTGTGTTAAACTGAGGACACTGCACAGGAAAACAAAACCACATAATAATAGGCTAATAATAATAATAATAATAATAATAATAATGATACTACTACTACAGTTGGTAACGTGCATTTCTCAATAATAAGTCCAACCATTTTACAGCATTTTGAATCAATGATCTCAGATCAGGGGTTCTCAAAGTTTTAATGACTGAGTGGTATTTTAGGGAGCCAGTTTACGACCCACAGACAGACCCCAGGTGGTGTTAAAGCACCTCTCCTTTGCCCTCTGGCTAGATAAGTGCCCTTTTTGTTAAACTTTTTTTTCCCCAATAACTTTTAATCATTTTATATTTTAGTTTTTGAATTTGGCCCATTGCACCTATTCTCAATTTAAAGTGTGTTGTATCTTTGACATCTGCATCTGAGTCGAGTCCCTGTCCTTCCCTCTGCAACTTCCCTTTTGGCAGCCGCACACAAATCAAGCGCCATGTTTTCTTTGTTATTATCTGCTATGCTAGGTGTGTATAATACAGATTAGGGCCCGACCAATATGGACTTTCTGGGGCCGATGCAGATTCTGATATTATGGAATTAAAAAAATCCGATAACCGATATATCAGCCAATTAAATTTTTACATTTTTCAATTTAAAAAACCCCGAAATACCTGCTCTTGATGGCTTAAATATAGTTCAAACACTCGTTACAAAGATATAAATTGAAGGAGGAACATTTTACTATTTTCAAATACTTTTATTATCAGAAATTGTGTGAAACAAGCAGCATATGAACAATTTGAACACAAAATAAATCAAAAATATGATGTGCAAAAAGGCAGTAAACCTCTGGGAAATAAAATAATCATGCAAAGTCTATATGAATTTAGACATTCACATGTATGTTCACAGTACCAGAGTTCTTATTATTGCCAATTTAACAGAGGTAGGTTATAGTGCAAAAAGTAACACAAGGACATCATTTCTAAGTAAAACACCATATTCCCTGCATTTTATTAGTGATGAAAATATAAGTGTTAACATCGACGGTTAACATAATGGCTATAATCAGCCTATTAAATCGGCCGGGCCCTAATACAGATATTTAGACACCTAATGTAGGAGCCAATGTTGACTTAAGATTGTACAATTTAGTTGGTTGGTTTACAGCGTGTTTTTATACTTTATTAATGTGGATCGTTGCTATTATTGCTTGTTCTGTTTATGTAATGGCATTAGTCTTATGTTAAACATCCAGTCACCCATTATTCTTGTAACAACTGAACTATGCACTGCGCATGCTTATCACGGCACAAAAAGCAATATAGAGGTTTGAGTGTGTTAGCAGCTGTGCGAGGTATGGTGTAAAAAGGTTTTTTGACCATCATGTCACCGTTAAGTTATTGTCACGTTACCGTTATGTAACAGGCTTTGGAAATGCATAATGTGGAACACCCATGGTTACTTTTTTTCATGTTTTTACGACTGAGAGAAGCTCAGAATTTGTGGATAAAAATGTAACCTGGATGTACAGCAACATGGAAAATAAACGGTCAAGACTACGACCTGGCTCCTCTTTGATTTCATGAGTAAGGAGTAGAAATACACGGTGCATACGAGTCAAGACCAATTATTCTGCCTTCTGCTAACAACTTTGAGTGGCTGTGGAATTAAGATTAAGTTTGCCACTACACCTAATATGTAAGTTCCAAAGACACCTCCCTGCTCATAACTATGCTCAGATGTACTGAATGTATATTTAGGCCTCAAGGTGCTGTCAGACAGAAACCTCCAGGCAGGGTGCACATGCATTGTTTGTTTGTTTTTGCACTATCACCTCATGCAAGCAAAAGAAAGGGTGTCCTTTTTTCCACTGGAGCACCTGCCCTGCAAACTGTCTGTGCACGGCACTGATGCAAGTAAACATACCGACTAACAGGCTTCTTCTCCGGAGCCAGGTTCAATCGAATCGTGGCTACGACTGGATTGTGGGTCGTGGTTGTGCTCCTGTCGTGGTCCAGCCTGATGCCGACTACAGCTGCTATTATTATTAGTTATTCTTAACTGTTATTACACACTTGTGATTATTACTGTCACTGACATATATTAATATATAAATATATCATATATGCTTTCATTAAAGATTATTATTCATTGTTGTCACTGTGCATCTCTCTCTGTCCCCTACTGGGCTTTATAAATGAAACTGAATTGAACTGAATGTTTACATGCTGATATGTATCCATATAAGAATATTATATAAAATTACGAAACACTTCACTGCAATATTCTGACACATCCACATAAAAATGAAATGAAAAGAAAACCAAAAGAATGTTTTTACCTTTTGGAGGTTGGAAAGTTTGTAACCTCTGTCCACGTGGTCTCTGCTGGACGTCTGCACAGTTTGGCGGGAATTAAATACACTACTTCTACTGCTACTGTTACTATTAAATAACAACAATCATACCTCAAAATAAAAATATAAAGAAAGGCATTGCATACCTGAACAAGAGGGAGAGACGAAAAAGTCAAACAAAAATGGTAGAAATTTACCAAGAAAAAAAAAGTTTTAAAAAGGTAAATTATAAAGACGTTGATCCTGAGAGTTGCACAAAGTGCTAAACTGTAGATTTTGGATGTGTAACTGTAACTGTGCTGAGCTGCAAGTTGTTGCTGCAACAAGAAAAACACAACAACACTAAATGTATCTTTTGGCCGAGGGGACCGGGAGAATTAACCCTGTGTGCATGGAGACTACGTGTCCAGCAGGGGGCGGTATAAGTCAGCAGTGAGCAGGGTTGGGCTTCTTCATGTGTACTGCAGTTATTCCAGGAAATGTTTTTTTCTCAGACTGAACATGCTGTAAATGTTTGTGCATATCTGACTGACATGACTGAGCAGGTCCAACAGAGTCCCTGATCTTTACAGTAGAAACATAACATATGTGCCATTAGGACACAATCAGGAGCAGAAGACACTGAATAGCTGTTCAAGTCAGTAATAATAATGCTCACACTCTCTCCGTGTACACTGACACATCTTTTCAAAAGACCTCACAGTGTTCAGGGTCACAGAGCAAGTCGGAGTGAATGGAGCTCGTTACTGTGGTCTGAATGAGATGTGTAATATAATATCTGAATGTGGTCATTCGTAGATATGGTATAGATATTCTTGGTTTGATATGTGAGGCGCTGGCGTCAACATACAGCCAATCAATCAATGTAATGAAGAGGAGGCCAAAAGAAAAGAAATGTTCCAATGACTCTCGATCATCCGATGATTAATGAGCCACGACCTTCCAAGACATGCAAGTAAAATCTTAAAATCTTTATCTTAATAAAGTTTTGTAATAATGTGAACTCCACCTAATGTTGCATGTTTAGCCCCGTCTCCACCAAACCCTTTCAGTCCAGCACCTGTGGAGCCAGCAGTAAGCCTTCAGACATGGTACCTAGACCCTCGGTGTGTTCAGACAGTCCTCTTAAATGTGGGCGGGGTTGTTGTCACTCACTGCTCCGTCCAGCACTCGCTGTATTTCCTCATCAGCGGTGACACAGATGGAAGTCTGCACCTGGTTTATCGTCCACAGAACGAGGCTGCACGCCCACATTTTCACAACAAAATAGAACAGGCTGCAGTGAGAGTCTCTCTCCATGGGATATTTCAAAATAGCAGCTTTGTGCATTTAGTCCTTCTCAGGCAAGCTCAGGGGTTTAGTGTTGCTGTAGCCCACAGGAAGTGAGGATTAGAATATATGACCTTCACATAATCCGCTCCAAATGAATCTATATTTTTAAAGTCATTACTAAAAGTGTGTGTCATATAAAAACTAAAGTGATGGTCAAAGTTGTCACAGTGAAATTTAAGGTGTGCTGATGGATTCACGTCATCAACTCATGCATTCAGTAACATTACAAGTTAACGTTCCACCTTAAAAGTTGCCGGCAGTCGGCCCAGTGAATGAAGTTATTTTTTCTCAGACTCCAGCTGCTGTGAGAGGCAGCAAAACATCCTTTCATTTTATAGTTACAGTTTACTAATAAAACTCTCCACAGTATGAACAGTGGTTACACGAGCCTCAAAACCTCCCTGTCTACATATCAACTCTAAAAACAGTCTCCAAACATCTTTGCCCTGGACAGAGTTTTACAAAAGATAAGTGACCTAAAACCCAGTTTGTGGACAAAAGGTCAAAACAAAAAGAAAAGGCTGCATTTTCAAATATATCTGCATATGTGTGAACGAGGCCAGAGACAATACAAATATGGTGACTGCTGGGGGACACAGTGGATGTTTCCTCTGTCATCTGATGACTACAAATTCTTAGTGTGTCTCTTTAAGTGGGAGTGGGAGTGGGGGGGGGGGTATTGGATGATGTCACTGCTACCTGTCTGACTGACTGAGTGATTAATCACCAGAGGGCTCGGAGTGGGAGAAGAGGGCGAGGGGGATCGGATTGGAATGAGGAGGGGAGGGGCAGGAGACTGATCAATCACAATGATTTACAGGCCTGATCCCAGGATCAGCCTCCCTGGAGGATACCACACACACACACACACACACACACACACACACACACACACACACACAGTCACAAGTTAAACACACATGCATGCACATAGACACACAAACATGTATCATCAGAAATATGTGACATACATGCAAAAATACACAAACATGTGCACACAACGTGCCATCACAGCCCCACCCACCCGTAGGTGCTGCCTGTCTCCACCATCCACACCTGATGAAGGTGTCAGTACGGGAGAAATACACCCAGGTACAGGTTAGATAATAACAGCTGAGTACAGATGGATTTACTGCCACGGTTGGCGCACACGCACACACACACACACACACACACACACACACACACACACTGTAATTGTCACCATGTATTCATGTCAGCAACATGTTCTCATCATGGTCACTGCATCTTGTAAGACGGAGAGCAGAGGAGAGAGAGAGCACATTCACTACAGTCAGTGTGTTCACATGACATCAGACAAAATGGATTTATTGTGTCGGTCTGACTAAAACTGGACTTTAAAATACATGTAAACATGTTGAGGTGGATTTATAGTTATGTGTCAGCTCTATGCAGTCTGTGCGGTGGTGTGTCTGTGTCACTCTGCAGTTACACCTCCAGAACACTAGTTGGCGGTGGGGTTTCTGTTAAGTGCTGTAAAGTTTAGTTGATTCAAAACACACATTAAACACACATTAAACATGGCTTAATAGAGACAGTTTCAAACACAAATCAGCTTCACTATAACTCGCAGCATTCACAGACAAACACCTGTCTTTATCTGGACACATTTTCCCCTCAAATATAACATGCTAACGTTATTAGCACAAGCATATGGCTTTTAACATTGTATAAATTAGCCTAGCAGCTAGCAGAGATTTCCTCTGCTCATATGAAGCCAGGATAAATCACACACAAGACTTAAAATGCTATTTTAGTGGAGGCTTTATTGTCTTCACAATTTATTGTTTCTTATCTGTGAAATTAAAGTAAATTAAAAGTATTTCTGGGGAGGTGCACGTCAGGCTACGGCGTTGATTCAGTGCAGAAGTATAAATCCTTCTTTAGTCCAACTGAAATGGGCCTAAAGTGAATTTGTCACAGTGGGACTAACACACCCACATCTTGTGACTCCTGCATGTATACAGTCAATCAGACCCTAATCTCTCAAGACAGATTCTGCATCTACATAGTAGAATCTGTCGGCAGCCCTGTGTGAAAGACGACTAGAGAGGGGGGGAGGGCGGGGCTGCGCTTTAGCCAATCACAATGGAGGGGACGTGGCCGAGACGTGCAGGTGTCCCCAGGAAATATGTACCTACAGAAGCAGCAAGCTCCGCGTCCATAGCGACCGCTCCACCCAAACCGCTCTCGTCAACATGGGAAAAAAAAAAAAAAAAAAAAAATTCCAGTGGATGTCTTAGTTACAACATGACTGAGCTAACTGGAGTAGTTTCATGTCGTATCTGACAACGGGAGGCTTTTAACAGATGACGTCCTGATGTTGGCTTTGCTAACTGTCTCTGTCAGCTGCAGCCACTGATGCTTTCTAGACATCGTGATTTCCCATAACTGAATAAATACCACACATAGCAACACAAAACTGCTTTGCTAGCTCAATCATGTTGTAACTAAGATATCCGCTGGAAAAGATATTTTATTCACGGACCGTTTATTGAGTTATTACCTTATTTTATACAGTCTGTGGTTATTATAGACACCGCTAACAGCTAACGTTAACAGCTAACGGTTAGCCCAGCTAATCTACGATGTTATTATTGTTATTTACAAAACGTGCAGACAGAAATAGTAACGTTTGTTCAATCATTGTGTTTATAGACTTAACAAACATCAGATTAGTCTACACGGTGATATAGTGACGTGAAAAATGTGACATATAGCTAAACTCTGCTGGTTTTCTACCCGAAGTATCTGTAAAAAAAAACACGGCGATTCCCTGGGGGCACCGCCGGAAGTGAAGGGCGTGATCGATCGCCGAGGCCCCTGCACTTCCGTTAGTCGAAAAACTCCAGAGGTAAAGGAAGAAGACACTTTTTTCTTTTTCTTTCTTTTTTTTTTTTTTTTTTTTTTTTTTTTTACCAATGGATTTCCAGATTGATCAGACCCAAACTGGCCAAGGCGCTCTGAGCATGCTCCACAGTTTCCGCCCCGGGCTTTGCAATAGCATTAAATGTGTAAGAGAAGAAGAAGCTGGTAACAACATGGAGAAATCTACATCCAGAGCCGTGACTTTTTGGACGGACGAGGAGACACCGTTCATGATGTGTCAGCTCAGAGAGTTACATTAAATGTTTTAAAATAC
Organism: Epinephelus fuscoguttatus; assembly: GCF_011397635.1. Taxonomy (NCBI): domain Eukaryota; kingdom Metazoa; phylum Chordata; class Actinopteri; order Perciformes; family Serranidae; genus Epinephelus; species Epinephelus fuscoguttatus. The sequence goes on along the minus strand of NC_064768.1, from coordinate 40,875,272 downwards.
ATGAATGGCAGGAAAACACAGAATCTCCACCTATCATAGACGAGTCAGACATACTTCAGTCTCCCGTGCTTGTATACTGGGACAAGGACAGTAGACCAGTTAAATGTCCTCGTCCAGCTGGAACTGTAGTGTGAAATGTACTGAGTGTTAGATTTAATGAAGCTACGTGCAAACACGTGCACAGATACTCAGAAGAGCAGTGCACAGAAAAAGTCCTGCATCACATCATTTCAGAGTCAATAGTATTCACAACCTCTACCCCCCCTCCTCTCTGACTCCTCTCTTTAACCCTTCCTCCTCCTCCTCCTCCTCCTCCCCCTCTTCCTCTGTTACAGTATCATCTGCTGATTGCTGGAGAATTATTGCTGTTTCAGAGGGACATCTGTCACGAGCTAGAGCCGACACATGGAGAGCCCCCGAGGTGAAAGGCAGCCACCTGAGTGATCACAGCCCACCATCAGAGCTTCTCCCCTGGGGTCTCATCACCCCACCCACACCACCTCCTCACCCACACCATGTCTTCACCCTAACCCACCACCATATTTAACCCCCATCTCGATCTACATGTCTTCTCTTTCCCTGCGTTTTCTTCGTCTCTTTGTCGTCTCTTCACTCCCTTCTTTCTATCATTCTTCAGCATACAATGAGACAAGATTATAGAAACATTTGCATTTCTCCATCTTCATCCCACCCCCACCTTTTACCCCTCACCCCTTCCCCCAAGGTAGGAGCATCACAATAGGGGTAGTGTGTATCATTCAGTGTGTCGCCCCCTCCCCACAGTTAAGATGTAACAAGATGCTCCTCATTGATATCTGCTTCTGATTACATCTGTGTGTGTGTGTGTGTGTGTGTGTGTATATAAGGGATGCAATGGTGCGCAGAATACACAATACATACCACGACACAAACAGTCCGGAGATGGTGGTTTGGTGTGTTTTTGTACAGAAGATAAAGTTTCTTTGTTCCTTTGAAAACCTTTTGCTCATTTACATATGGTCAATAAAAAGGGAACAAAGGAACAAAGACAATATGTCAGCATCACTCCGATCGCTCCTAAACCACTGTTAGCATGTGAGGGAAGTTTTTCTTTTTTGTTTTTACTTTACTGGGAAACCAGTGTAATCATCTGATTGGAGATCTGAACTGTATCAGAGTGTCATCAAGACGTTTTATTTGCTTTTACCATGTAGTGTTAAGGTACGGAGAGGTTTGTGGATCAGCTGAAGTATCACAATGTTAAAAAAGACTAAATCTGAATCAAGTGATTGAGACAAGTATTATATTCAAAGTAAACTTAAAGGTCCAGTGTGTGAGATTTAGGGGGATTTAGTGCCATCTAGTGGTGAGGATTGCAGATTAAAACCAGCTGAAACTTTCCCAGTTAAAATTCATGTTAACTGTTCAGGGTTTTTACTGGGAGCAGAATTGTCTGCAGAGGTCTCTTCCTCTCAAAAAGAAACAGGCTGAGCACGGCCTCATGCCGAAGTCATCAAAATCCGGCGCTTGGGCAGTGACTTGCGGCGTCAGAAACCAACAAAAAAGGCGTCCTTTAACATCGGCATGATACGCAGTTGGTTGTCGGTATAGTTTAATGGGGCCCGGTGGTGTCAGGGGGAAACTTGGCGGGACAAGGACAAAAGTTGAGACACCAAAAGTCCATCTGGGACAGACGTTGGGGTGGTGGATGGGTCCAACAAACTTTGACCCGAGAGAGTGGTGTTCACGTCCCGTAAGATTGTAAAGCCAAATCCTGTTCTTTTTCCCTAAACCCAACCATGTGCAACTGTTGTTGAAGGAAAGAAACGTCAATTTACAATGTTGTAGCAACGTAGTGCTTTTATTTTGAAAGAGACTGTATACAAACTGTACATTTCCTGTGAAAACAGAAGTGTATTTTGAAAACAGACAATGCATGTAACAGGCTGAAGATGACACGGCGTCCCAGAACGTCAACAACCAACACACCCAGGGTACCTTGGACATCATATGTGGACGTGGAAAGTCCATGACCAAACGTGGACATGTGACGAGGTCGCAGTGAGGATGTGTTGAAAGACCAGGTGATTTAAACTGGCAAAAACTGAATAAAGCAGTTTCACGCTCAGTGTTTGGCACAGAGTCCTGCAGCGGGTCGGTGACAGGTAAAAGTATGTATATATATAAAGTCATGGGTAAAAATGAACTACATGCGGGCAGGCAGCGAGAAAAAACAAAAATCTATGTTTTATTTTTTAGAATAAAACAAAGTGAAAAGACATGCAGTATATGTGTAGTACTTTACAACTAAGTCACAGTGTGCACTTTTTACCTGCCATACAGGCCATCTTCTCAGCTCGCCTCCACACCTACCTGACAGCCTATCACCTGTCCACATATTTCCAGCATCCAGCCAGTCCACCACACCCACCTCATCAAGCCAACACCTCTCACCTGTGGATCATTACCTTCTGCCACTGTAAAGACAGTCACATCCCTCCTTGTCAGAGTGTTCTTCGCCATTCCTGTGCAACACTTTCCAGCCTTAATTCCCAGACTGTTACCTTGTTGCTGACCCCACCTGCCCCTGACTCTCCTGTTTTGCCTGCTCCCCGGTAAACCACTCAGCCGTCAAGAGCTCTGGTTCCGCCCAGCTCTCCATATTGAGTTTACCTGCTCATCTGCCTGTGGACTTGTGTGCTGTGGATTGCTTCGCCGTGTGGCTGCACATTCCACTCATCATCACCGCTGACGAGTCCCTCTCTGTCTATAATCGGCTTCACACCGGTGTGGCAGCTTCTCCTGTGAGTATTCCTGTTTTTGGACTCCCTGCTCGTCAGACATCACCTTCTGCCTGCTCCCTCACATGACAGTTGCACACAATCGAACTGTTTGCTGACGCGGAGGACTCCAGCCATGAAACTGTGCAGCCCGAGGATGAGGTGGCAGCCTACATGGAGTTCAAGACACCCAAGGAGGATCCTTTGGAGGTTTGATGGTGGTGGAAGGAGCATGCTAACATGTTTCCTAACCTGGCAGTGATTGAATGTTTTCACCATCCTGCCGTCAAGTGCTTGACGTGTATCAAAGAAGTCATGCATCAAAGCTTGTGTGTGAGCATGAGTGCCTCATAACTAAGTTAGTTAAAGAGTAAGGGAGGCAGAGAGCTTCCCAGAATGACTTGCATTCCTTCAGACTGTGACCTTCTGGCTGCGATGTCAGAAGGCCATATGCTCCACACACAATCAGGAGGAGATACACACACATTCACACACACACGGCGGCTGCCTTGGTTTGGCTACATTTGAAGAGGAGCTGGAGGAGGTATTGTTCCAGTTAACCATTGTGTCTTCCTCAGCGGGGATGGTGAGAGACAATTGCTGGGTGTCTCTGTGGTTGTGGAGGGGGAGGAGAGGAGTTTGTGAGGAGTGACAGAAGGGAGGAAAGTCTTTGTAGCGAGGTGAGGACCCAATGAATATATGGTCTCCTGCAGCAGATTGTGTGCCGGCGCTGAACGTTCACAATGTGTCACTTGGAAGACACCTTACGTCAAAGGCTGGACAATGACGAGGAACACCCACAATGCTTCAGGAGCATCACTGACGGTTCAGTTACATTTTAGGCAAAAGTCTCTGTATATTTCAACATCACAGTGTTCTCTCCTTCTGCACATGACTGTGGGAACTTCATCATTCAGCACTGTTATTGTGTCTGGCAGACATAAGCCATGATCACCTGCCATGACATGAAAAGAAAATTGGATTTTCCCGCTCATTCAGACTGGAAAAGTCTATCACCTCCCGTCTCCACCTAATCATTAACATGGAGCCTGATCTTCCTTTATAACAGCGCGTCTCCACTTTTACTTCTCTCTGGGTTGTGTCATCTTCAGAAAAGTACTTCAGTCAGCTCAATCATCAATTTACACCATGTTCAACCTTTGTGAACTTTAGCACTTCAGCAGCTGGAGGTCATTTTTGTAATAGTTTCCAGTGAGAATGAAGCTTTTTGCTCGTGTTTTATCCGCTGCCAGGTTAGGAAACATGTTAGCATGCTCCTTCCACCACCATCAAACCTCCAAAGGATCCCAACTCCATGTAGGCTGCCACCTCATCCTCGGGCTGCAAAGTGTCACGGCTGGAGTCCTCCACGTCGGTGACCAATGTGACCACGGGGTCAAAGGTTACACTGGTGTCACTGGCTTTCAAAATAAAAGCAACTGCAGCTTGTGATTTAGATGTTAGAATATAGCCCCTTTCACACTGACAGATTTTCTGCGAATGTTGTGGGCGTTTAGACACACAGAGCCGGATTGGCGAGTTGATCCGAGGTGCCCAATTTTCCTCCTCGTAGGGTAGACATATTGGTGGAACCCTTTTAGTTTAAAAAGAACGAGGCGGCCTTCTGCAACGGGAGGAGCTGTTGATGACGGGGACGGTGAAGGACGGGCCGACTTATGAGAGAATCACCGAAGGACTGACCAGCCGCGGCTTCCCTCCCATGTCACTGTTTACGTCACACGCTGAGCTACACGTTTTGTTACTTGCTCACGCCCCCCATTGCCCCGAAAAAGGCACATTCTGTATAAACAAAAGTAGGTAGGCGGCATTTTGCTGCACTCCCCGATTTTGTTTTTATACTGCCAATGCTGAAAAAACACTGATTGGGCTTTCTCCTGTCTAAAAAGGGCTTATCACACATATACTGCACATCTTTTTATTGAGATTTATTCTGAAAAATAAAAATAGATTTTTGTTCTCACCTGCTGCCGGCCCACATGTAGTTCATTTTTGTCAATTTATATATATATATATATATATATATATTTTAACCTGTTACACAGCTTTTTGGAAGTTAATTGTTCAGTCAATCAGATCAGAGCTGATCAGATCAGATTGATGGGTGAGAGGTGATTGTAACTTTTACACCAGGTGCAATGTGCTGTTAACTTTAACTTTTACCATGTCTGCTGCTCCGTCTGTGTCCACAGTTCTCTCTGCACTGCAACAGTGTGAAGCAATGAATACCTGGCTGGTGTATATATTTAATTATTACACGGCTCTATTAAATGCTGTATTCTGATTGGTCAGTCACGGCATTCAGTGGTCTGATATTACTGTGTAATGACCGTTGCTAGTAGCAACAGTCATTACACAGTTGCTATGTAGCCCAGCGTTGCTAGGGATGCAGTCCTGCAACACTGCAGCTGTCAAACAACTTCCGAGAGAAAAAACAAACATAAGCGGCTGATTTTAACATTTCTTTTAACTTATTTGGAGAGTAGCTACGAGGATTTTGAGGAATGGGATGCAGCTGAAAAATAAGAATACAGACTTTCTCTGCCAAAAACAAAAGAATACGGATTTGAATACACACTCTGCAGTCATGCTTAATGACATTTTACGGGAGTTTTATGCCTCAGTTCAGTCCACTAAGCCTGGGTGAGTACAAAACTTTCACCAAAAGTTGTCGAATCCGGTCGGTTTTAATGCACTTCGCGGAGGCAGACAACATTATTTATTTAACTGATAATTAGCCATGTAATAAGCGGGATAATGTATAATGAGCCGGTGAATACT